>NW_003852478.1:2775133-2784624 GCF_000181295.1 Otolemur garnettii
GCTCACAGCAACCTCCAACTCCTGGGCTCAAGCGAGTCTCCTGCCTCAGCCTCCCAAGTAGCTGGGACCACAGGCACCGCCACAACGCCTGGCTATTTTTTTTTTTTTTTTTTGGTTGCAGCCATCATTGTTGTTTGGCGGGTCCGGGCTGGATTCAAACTCGCCACTTTAGGTGTATGTGGCTGGTGTCTTAGCCGCTTGAGCCACAGGCACCGAGCCTATATCACATTTTTAGAAAAGAACTATTATTCAAGGAACACTGGCTATTTTGAAGATACTTCATGAAGTACTTTCTGTACATAATTTCACTTAATGATCAAAGTAACCTAATAGAAAAGATGGGATGACTTCCACCTTACAGATGGGAAACTGAGTTCCGTATTAGCCACAGATCAAGGAAGTAGCACAGGCATATTCTACTTTCTTCACTTAATATTGAAGGTGACCTTTTTGAGGTTGTAAAATAACTGTCCTTAAATATAAATTTAATTGTTGTCCAATGTCTTGTGTTCCTGTAACACAACGTATGAAATCATTCAACTATAAATGGACATTTTGGGCATTTTGGGTTACTCCAGATTTGCTGTGATATGGGTCCTGTTCAACTTCTTTTATTTGTGATTGTATAATAAAATTTATATATTTGAGAAAAACTAGTTTGAGATTTAGATTTTTTAGGGACACAGTTCCAAAAATGAAAATGGAACTGTTTATAACAAAACTAATTTAAACATTATTCTAGACAAATACCTAGAATATATAAGGTCTTAATAAATATTTAATGACTAAATAACTAAAGAACATCATAATTTTAAAGTTCTCACTCCAATAACTTAGTTCCCCTGAGTAAGTGTCTATGGAAACCATGGTTGAGTTTGCATGATCTGTTGTGAAATCTGTTAGCTGTAGTCCTAGAGTGGCCCCTTAGAGTAGCTGGTGTCCTTCAGAGACTCATGTGAGTGAGATTTTACATTGCCTGGCATTTATGTTAGTTATTTTCATCCTAAACAATGCCAAACAAACTCCTTAGATGTAAAAATTTCAAGGCAGTAATTAAACATGGCTCTTTATGAGTGAATGATGGAATGGAAAATCCAGAGAGGATGCTTGGCTTGCTAATGGAAAATAATAGAAAACGGTTATTTGTCTTTACTTAAAACGTTAGCAATGGATATTACAATTGACATCATTGCCCCTGATTCCTTAACATGTCCTGTGAAAGCACTAAAATTATGTCAAGTTAAAAGAGTCACAGATTAATTCTATAGTGTAAGTTACAAATTTACACTGCCAGAAATATGTTCTGCTTTCTTGAAATATGGTGGAAACCTAAAGGCAAAATCTGAAAGTCAAAAAGAGTTTGACTTTTGGATTATCACACAAAAAGGGAAATATTATTTCAAAGTATAGTAAAGTTTTATAAATTAACAGATGAAAAAATGGGGGGAGAAAAATTAAAAGCATCAAATCCTAGAGCTTCCAAAGTTGTTAATATGAGAAAGCAACATACGTTATTATATATAGCGGTACGCTCACAACTTACTACCCATGCATTGAGGTTTTAGACGATTCTTATTTGAGCATTTTCTTTGAGAACATTTACTGGAATCAGTGATGAAGTGTCTTTTTGTTAATTTTAGAAAAATAAATGTCCACTTTTTTTTTTTCATTTAGTTACAAGCTTGAGATCTGGAATCAAAAAAGTGACCTAGGTCTGCATCTTGGATCCTTTGCTCAAGGCTGTCCTTGTGCAAATCTCTGAACTTGTACTTGTGGGATTGGTCTGAGAATAAAGGAAATCATTCATATACCATGTGAGAGGAACGTCTGGAACACACAATAGGTACTGGACTTACGTTCACATATGTTACAGTTCTTATTAAAAATGGAAATTACTTTCAAATATCCTAAGACTTAAGCATGGAATTAAAGTCATGGAATCAATTTTCATATATAAACTTGATATGATTTAAGTTAAGGCAGACATACAATTGGGAAGGCAATGAAGAAAAGATTATAAATATACAAAAAACAAACAAAAAAAAAACTTTATAAGTGTAACTTTCAAACCCAGCTGAATATTAGCATTAAAGAGTGATGTTTAAGACTGAAAACATGTTAATTGTTTTGGCCACTCATTGTTAGAAATCAAAATCCTAATACAAAAATATTATTGAAGATAAATCTTAAATCATGTTTCTAGTAGAAAGAATGAACAATCATAGAAGAATTCAGAGCTTAACAAACCACTCTTTACACAGGCTATTTGATAGGGAATACTAGGGAAATATAAATACACTCTCTTGGTGGGCAATGTTAGGTACTCAGCTTGACTTTAATTTTGTTTAGCTTTGGCTGTGATGCCTACAGCATCCTTATTTGGCTAAAAAAAAAAGTACAACATGAATATTCAAAGCAGTAGCTCTCGGTCAGGTGAGGTTTATGAAATGAAAGCTGTTTTCACATACCGAGGCCTTAGTTTTCAGCTTTCTGTCTCTAGTAATCTTCTCTTTCTTGTTGCTGGTGAAATAGTGCAAGGTTCCATACTCCATCAAGGCTGCAAACACAAAAATGAAACAGACAGAAACAAAGAGATCCATGGCGGTGACGTAAGACACCTTGGGTAGAGACTTCCTGGCAATTGTACTCAGCGTTGTCATGGTCAGGACCGTAGTGATCCCTGTGAGAGGGGGAAAGGAGAGATGATGAAAAATGACAGGGAGCTCTTATTTTTCCTTCTGATACGGCAACACTGTGTGCAGAAATAAGCGACGGAAACAAAAGGGTATGATTACTAGTGATGCACAGAAAGAATTGCCAATAACCATAGCTACATTACGCCCCCTGTGCTCTGTCTATCTGCGTGAATTGTAATCATTTAAATCATTGCAGGCTGCAACTGACTTCCAGGACCCATCCTTTCCTTCCTCCATCGGAATAGAATGTCCAGTTTTTAGCTGGTATCTGGTTGCCCAGGAAAAAATTATTGCGACCTTCTCTGTATCTGTAGGTGGCCCAAGGCTAAAATGTAGCCAAAAGGAGCAGAATGAACAGAAGGGGTTGGTACCTGTAGCTCAGTGGCTAGGGCACCAGCCACATACAGTGGAGCTTGTGGGTTCGAATCCAGCCTGGGCCTGCCAAGCAACAACAACTGCAACCAAAAAATAGCCAGGTATTGTGGCGGGCACCTATAGTCAGTCCTAGCTACTTGGGAAGGTGAGGTAAGAGAATCGCTTAAGCCAAAGAATTTGAGGTTGCTGTGAGCTGTGATGCCACAGCACTCAACCCAGGGCGACAGCTTGAGACTCTGTCTCAAAAAAAAAAAAAAAAATGTCCAAAAGATGGCATTAAAAAGACAGCTTTAAAGGCCCTTTCCTGTCGGACTACAGGGGCCAGAGCACCAGCCACCTTCTTAGACCATTAGGTGATCTTAGGAATTAGTGTCACTCACAACACAGCAGAAAGCAGAAGGAACCTGAGGCCCTGATACTGAGATGTGTCATATCACCTTGGAATACCTACCCCAGGACATTCACATGCGGAATCAATACCCCTCTACCTAACTGAAGCAGCAGTGATTTGAGATTGCCTACCATCCATACACAGGTAAAACTAATCAAAACTAATCCAGCATTTCCTTATATGTTAACTTGGATTAAAACTACTTTTCAATCTCAAAATTTAAATAAAGAATACAGGCATACTTATATTAAGGGAATCTTTAGAAACACACCTGAATCCTTTATTATTAATAAGTCAGCATGTGTATGTAACTGGGATGTCCCCCAGGGCCCCATTCCGTGTGTGTGTGTTTGGAGGCATTTGTCGCTTTTTATTCCCTGGACTTCTTGTGACTCTCACCACTGTTAATTTTTGCTCCGCTTACTCACAGATGAAAATGCCATCTTCTTACCTAAACAACCATAATTCTGATTCCTTATCTTACCAGGAAGGACCCCAGGAGTGGAAATGTTTATTCTCTTAAAGGTATAAAATATAATGCCAAATACTTCTGAATTTGGCTGATAATTATAGAGTAGCAAGATCTATGATTAAAAAAAGGAATTAGAAAGGGGTGGTAGCAAGTCTCTTTGGTGTGGTGAAGGCAATCGCTCCCTCTTTCCCTCACGACTTCATTGAATCATGTCCCAACAATTTCTCTCACATGCCCCAGTTTTTCACTTTCATCATCTTTTACGAACGAAAAAATAATCAAAGATGACACAAATGTGACCGATTGGAATCATGGATGTAAATGTAAGTTCCATTTCTGACTCTATTAGTGCCGGCATCAAAGGAAACTTAAGATCTCTGTGTTTCTCATCAAAAAACCTGGCCCTGTGATAACTTGCTTGGGACTTACAGTAGATGTACACAAAAGGCACTTAATTTACTTATACTCAGCTTTACTGATTTAAGTTTTCTTCCTTTCTTATATTAGCAATTTAAAGCTATAATTTCTCCTCTAAAGGAGGCTTTAGCTGCGCCCTGCAAATACTTATAGGTTAAGTTCTTATTAAAATTCATGTTGAAATATTTTCTAATTTCCCCTTGATTCTTATTTTACCCAAGGCTTATCTAAGAGATAATTTTTTAAAGATTTCCAAATGTGTAAGGCCATTAATATATTAACTTTATGAATTTTTAATTTACTACCATTTTGGCCAAAAAAATACTTTTAAACATTTTTATCTTTTGCACTTCATTGACATCTTGGTTAAGGTTCCATATGCACTTGGAAATAGTGTCTTATGAAGTGAGGTATGGTGTTTTATAAATATCAATCAGCTCAAGTAGTTGATAATTTCAGTCAGATTCTCTGCATCTTAATTTTTTCATGTAGTTCCGTAAATGAGAAAGGGATTTAAAATGTCCAATTAAAACTCAAGATCTGTCTACTTCTCCTATTGTGTCTGACAGTTTTTACTTCAAATATTTGAAAACCAAAACTATATCTAGGGTTCATTTCAGTGAATACAAGTCTTCCCTTTCCTTTGACGTCCACACTTTTGGGGGGGGGGGGACTCATTAAATCACAATGTTCTCATAATCCAACAAGATAGGTTTCCAAAGCTATTTATGAATTCCATAGTTATGTCTCATCCTTACTTAAAAAAAGTTAAATCTATTGACTTTATTATGAATGATTACATTCAATTTTACTTTATTTGAATACTATCATATTCTTTTATAATATAAGGAAAACTACAGCAGAACTTAGAAACGTGAAGTTTATTTCTTCAATATACAGTAGTAATTATGATCACCATGATTAGCTAGAGAACATAATGAACTTTCTATTAAAATGTCTCTGAGTCCATGATAATGAAAAAATATTTAAGGTATTAAAAAGATAGTAAGAAAACACTTTGGATATGTTAATATTTTCTTTATGGCTTGCCCTGCTCAAGATACTCTAACAGTCTTTCATCAGATGTGAAATAAAATCCAAAATCCTTAAATAATCCACAAAGACTTGCAGGATCTACCCATTGGCCACTTCTCCAATCTCATCTATGTCTAGTTAGTCACAGTTGTTGTTTTATGAACCTCAAGCATGACGTGGCAGAAGATCCCACTTGGAAAACTGTGGTTGTCCCTGCCTGGACTACTTTTTTTTTTTTTTTTTTTGGCCAGGGGCTGGGTTTGAACCCACCACCTCTAGTATATGGGGCCAGCGCCCTAACCCTCTGAGCCACAGACGCCACCCCTGGACTACTTTTCTACCAAATATCCATCAGGTTTGCCCCACATCTCCTCAGACAGAACAACCTCAGCTTATAAGTCTGCAACATGAAATAGCAAACACCATACCACCTGCCTCCCTGTCATTCAGTAAACATTGATCTTGCCTTTATCACTGACTAAAATTTTGTTATGTGCTTTTTATATTTCCTCGCTAAAACGTAAACACCATGAACATGAGCAGATGGTAAATTATTCCCTGCTAACATGGCAGCACCAAGATCGCTGCTTGTTTCACAGAAAGTATTCGATAAATGTTTGTTAAAATATGGTGTTGAACTAGCGAGCCCAGGACTCGTCCTGCAGTGAGATATCTGTGTGGGTCTGCATGTAAGTGTGTACGTACACACTTCATAAATCTTGACTCTTCAACATCACAATAACAAAGTATATTTTCCAAGTTAGTTCTGGCTGTAATTATCTTTATAATTAATAGGCTAATACTAAAAAATATGAATTCACGCAAAAACACAACTTCACAGTTGTCTTTTCTCATCCACAACACTCTAACATGACTTTATACAAACGCAGTGGTGTAAATAATCCTTCAGATTTTCATTGGAAAATATATGGGAATAAATACAATGTTTAGCTTATACTCCTAGTGCCATAGAAAGATCTTAAAATAGTTTATACGCCTTGGACCATAAAATAATTTGAAATAATAAAGAAAACAGAATTCAGATATGCGTGGATTTTGCCCGCTGGCTATGTCAACACCTCTGTTTTGATTTCCTCGGGAACACAATTCCCAGTACAGAACTGGGTGCCTCAAAGCTATGTATGTCTCTGTTAATTTTTATGTGATCTGCATTTTAATATATATGTTAAATGGAATTATTTACCAACTGTCATAGAAACCACAAGAAAACATCTTGGTGGTTGAACACTGAAACAGTTTCAACTTTCTTTATTTTTGTTGTTTTTAAAGACACCATTATCAGCAGTATGATTCATATTTTACACTGATTTGGGGAATGAATTGATTGATCAACAAGAATTGTGTATCAATGCATGAAAACAGTTTATCATTTTCTTTTAAAAAATGTATAGCAATTAGACTCTCATTTTCTAAAATGATTTTTTATTGTAATAGACAGATACAAGGAGAGCAAAAGTTTATTTTATCAAGGAAGAATTACAAGTGGTAATTCCGTTAATCAATGTTATTGGATGGGCAACTCTCAAATACTCAAAGAATAATTATACATTTTATATATTACAGAAGCAGGAGGCTGCTTCTTCCTTTCAACTTTTTAGCCTTTGCAACAGTTAAGTATTCATTAACAGAGTATTTCTTTTTCTTTCTTTCTTTCTTTTTCCAAGACAGAGTCTTGCCCTGGGTAGAGTACTATGACGTCACAGCTCACAGAAACCTCAAAATCTTGGACTTAAGCAATTATTTTGCCTCAGTCTCCCAAGTAGCTGGAACTACAGGTGCCCACCACAATGCCTGGCTATTTTTTGTTATTGTTGTTGTAGCTGTCGTTGTTGCTTTAGCTGGCCCAGACTGGGTTCAAACCCACAGCCTCAGTCTATGTGGTCTGCACCCTGACCCACTGAGCTATAGGTGTCACCTATTAGCAGAGTATTTCAAAGCTATCCAAACATACACCAGTATATAAATACTAGTTCTTAATGATTCAGATAAAACATAAAATCTAGATGAAAAGTGATTGAAAATATTGACCAAAATAAGATTTAAGTACTCAGTATGATTTTCATGTGTTAGTTCTTAACTGTGTGACCCTGGTTCCCTTAACCTCCATCAGCAGAAAAAATCAGTAGTTTTCTGAAATTTCAAGTCCATTAAAATTCTATTTCCTGTGTGTTTGTCATCTGTTCCTTTCAAAGTGGTATCACAGTAGCGTTTCTGGCAACGGATTGCTTAGAGGAATCTTTCTAATATATGCAGCTGTACACTTGTTTGACATAAAATGTTTTTCAAAATGCTATAATATTACACTGTAATATTCCACGTCTTACCCAGTGATGTTCTCGCAGGGACGGCATCTTTATTGATCCAAAAAGACACCCAAGAAAGAACCACCGTCAGGATACAAGGAATGTAGGTCTGAATGGTGAAATAGCCCATCCTTCTGCTCAGGTCAAAAAAAATTGTCATGATAACATAATCCCCTGGAAGAAAGAAATATGTTTCATTTTGGCTATAAAATATAGAAAAGTGTAGCCCCCAAACCATATATTTTAATACGAATCTCATTTAGTATTAGTGTTATTCAGGGATGTATTTCTCCTTACCAGAGATTGTGTGAGAGATTTCAGTGGAGTTTCGTAACCCCACGAACGCAAACTGATATAATCTCCAGTATTTAGGATCTGCCACTTCTACAGAGGGCTTCTTCCACTTATACTCAATTTCATTTTTAGGGTATCCGTCTAGAGAAAAACGTAAAATAACAATATAGAGGGTAGCAATATCCAAATCCGTTATGGTTGTAATATCAACATTATCTAAAGACAAACTCTTGAAACTTCTTCCTCCTTTATTATAAGATATGACCAGTACAGAAAATACTGCACAAATACATATGTATAGTTTAAAAAATAAGAATATACTGATCAAACAATGATACACTATGTCATCCTTGTAAAGCAAGAAATAGAACCTGTTAGCTCTCAGAAAGACCACGTATTTACCCGGTACAGGATTCTCCCTATGTCTGGGGGGGGAGCAGTCCTGATTACTGTGATAATGCTTCCCTTTTATATTACGGATTTTATATATGGATCTCTAAAAATATAGCTCAGTTTGAGTTCTTTTTGAACTATGTTTGACCATTGCCATCCTTAATGCATCATTGTACATCTTTAATACTGTGATAGTCATTAATATTGTATGTATATTGCTGCATTTAAAAATGTACCAAAATGTATCTATTTTACTGTTGTAGACACTTGTAATATTTCCTATTGGCTATTCCTTACATTGTTTCTAGAAACATTATTATACCTAGCACGTGCCTTACAAAATATAAATATGCACAAGTTTCCCTGGGGTGTATATGTAAGTATGGAATAGCTGAGTCATGCTTTACACATAATTTCAACTTCATGGAACAGTGCCAAGCGCTTTCATGGAGCATATGCTAACTATTCTCTCACCAGCCGGGGTGTGAAAGTTCACGTGAATCCACATTCCCGTTAATCTATCTCGATTTGGACAGTCTCTTCATTTTTGCTGGTCCATGAAGTGCATTTGGTTTCACATTTTCATGATTGCTAATAAAACCTTGTATTTTATTTTATTTTTTAAAAAATTCAGTATTTTAAGAATAGGTTCATTAGATTCTTGGGCTTCTTTTTTAGATGGTTGCTTGTTCACATGTCCATTAGTTGATTGGATTTTCTCTTCCTTTTTTCTGTTTTTTAAAAAATGAAGTCTTGATATATTCGGAACAGTAGTCCTGTATTAGTTACACTGAAAATATTTTTATGTATACTATGCTTTCTACAACTGAGCTGTGTTCTTTCAAAAAGAATATTTTGCCTCATATCAGGGAAGCCCTTGAGGGATTTCTTAACCAACTAAGTCAAGAAAATGTGGGCTAAAAAACTATTTGAATGTGTACTTGTGATTAGATGCTCTCAAGAACAGTTATTTCATCTTGGAGTGCTGATTTGCTGGGGTTTTTTTTTGTAGAGACAGAGTCTCACTTTATTGCCCTTGGTAGAGTGCTGTGGCATCACAGCTCACAGCAACCTCCAGCTCTTGGGCTTAGGCG
>NW_003852478.1:2785155-2817158 GCF_000181295.1 Otolemur garnettii
GTGGCATCACAGCTCACAGCAACCTCCAACTCCTGGGCTCAAGCAAGTCTCCTGCCTCAGCCTCCCAAGTAGCTGGGACTACAGGCTCCCACCACAATGCCTGGCCATTTTTTGGTTGCAGCCATCATTGTTGTTTGGCGGGCCCGGGCTGGGGATTCAAACCTGCCACCTTAAGTGTATGTGGCTGGCACCTTAGCTGCTTGAGCCACAGGCACCGAGCCTGTATCACATGTTTTTGGGAAGATTTTAATAATTTAAAAATTTTAAGCATTTGCAACAGAAAGACTGGCCTACTATGTTAGAGATACAGAATCTGGCCGGGTGCAGTGGGTCACGCCTGTAATCCTAGAATTCTTGGGAGGCTAAGTTGGGAGGATTTCTTGAGCTCAAGAATTTGAGACTAGCATGAGCAAGAATGAGATCCCATCTCTACTAAAAACAGAAAAAAATAGCTGGGAGTTGTGATGGGTTATAACAGCTGGGACTGCTGTGTCCAGTCTACTTGGGAGGCCTTGGCAGGAAGATCCCTTGAGCCTAGGAGTTTGAGGTTGCTGTGAGCTAGGCTGAGGCCACACCCCTCTAGACTGGGACAACAGAGTGAGACTCTGTCTCAAAAAAAATAAATAAATAAAATAAAGATACAGAATCCATCAATCACTTTTTAAAATATGCAAAATACCATATCATTTTGCACCGGGATCCCCTATTAGTCATGCAATGAAGCAGCTGTCACCTCTGCCGACCTGTTTAAGATGCTTTTTCCTTTCCATTTCTCCACCTTCTTTCTCTTGCTTTCTAGGACTCTAACCTCCTTGCTCTTGATACTTCCTATTTGTTTATTACAGAGGCAACAGTGTACCTATAGTATCTATTCATATGGGCACAGATCAATGCAGTTAGATGCTTAGCCAATCTGAGTCTCAACACATTGACTTTTAAAATTGGGACTGTAACAAAATCTTTCACACATTTTTTTTTGAAATATTAGATGCAGAAGAGTTAATTCTGGACCTGTGTAGAGTGCCTGGAAAAAATTACCTATGATTATTGTATTTTTGTATTGGACATCCAATTACCTTCATGAAGACAGATTATTAATTCCCAATAGTGATACTCAAAACAAAAGCGATCTCACATCAGAACTTAGAAATAGAACCTAGAAGAAAGTTCTATAACTGCCCTATGATTTATTGGCATATCAACTGCTCCTGGAGTATTCCTATTAACCAAGTCTTTGCTGCAATTTAGCTATTTTATTTATTGCGAAGTTAATCAAAGCAGTAAGATAGGAGATCATCATTGTTAAAAGGATGTTCTAATGAGACAAAAAACATTGAGAAAAGTCAAGAAAATCACTAATAAAGGGCAAGAAAAGAGATCTAAAAATTTAGTAAGTGAAGTGGGGTAATCATAATGAAAGATTATATTACCCTCTGTTGCCAATAGATTCTAGAATATGATCTATGGAAAAATAAAATTTCAAAGAAAATCACTAGACAATTTTTGGATATAACCAAAAACATTTTAAGTAGATGTTTTATATATTTTTAAGACATACTTGTATGTTATCAAGAAACATATTTTTATAAAAAAAAGTATGCGAGGCTATATTTGTCAATACGAAGTAAAATTAACATTACTATAGAAATATTATAATCTTTTCCTTAGAAGAAAATACTAGGTTTTATATTAAAATTATTTAGCTCTCACCACTTTACTGACTCGTATTTTTTAATTAAAATGAACGTATTTCCTTCTGACTCAAAAAGTCTTCTTAACTATTTGCCATTCATATGGTAAATATGTTTAACTCAGATAAATTTGAAAATCTATTTAAAAATCCAGAATGATAAAGTTATATCTCGTTTCAGACCGGGCACAGTAGTGCACACCCATAATCCTAGCACTCCAGGAGACTGAGGCAGGTAGGTATATTGCTTGCACTCAGGAGTTTGAGACCAGCCTGAGCAAAAGTGAGACCCTGTCTCTACTAAAAATAGAAAACCTAGTTGGTGTCTTGGTGGGTGCCTATAGTCCCGGCTACTCAGGAGGCTGAGGTGAAAGAATGGATCGCTGAAGCCCAAAAGTTTGAGATTGCTGTCAGCTAAGATGCCATGGTGCTCTATCCAGGGTGACACAGTGAGACATTGTCTCAGAAAAAAAAAAAAAAAAAAAATATATATATATATATATATACATATACACACACATATATATATCAACAAGTTTCATATAAGCTTTTCACATTGTATATCAGATTAGTACATTGCACCCCATATATGCATAAATGTATATATTTATATACATAAATATATATATATACACTTATCCTGTTTATTTATACGTATATACTTATCCTGTTTCCAGGAAAGTGAAAAAGTAAATGTAATTTGAATCAACCTTTTATTTATGGATGTGTAAAAACACTTGAATATAAACTTATCTTCAGTATTCCTTTATTCAATCTAAAATAAGAAAAGGGCACTAGAATAAAAGTAAAACTTGTAAATAATGATTTAATAAAATATGTACATTCACTACACATTTATTGCCATTTCTTAGTTTAAGAGCAAAACACCAATACATTATTTGTGATTATTTTATCTCAGAGAGTTTAGTGTAATCCACAACCTTGGAAATTACATTTTATCTCATTTTATTTTATATTTTTTTTATAAAAAGGGTCTGAGGCTAAAATTCTATCAAACGTTTTTTATCACTTACAGCTTGAAAATTCCAATGGGCAGGAGTGTTCATCCATAGGGAAATTGTGGAGTTGCAGGTAACATTCCGCATTAATTGTCAGTCTATTGAGAGGGAAAAATAAGTATGAAGGAGAAATAAGTTTAAGCATCAATGGTTTCTCGTCTAATTTTCATGATCAGGGCCTACAATAAAGAACTGAGAATATTAGAACACTGTAATGATTCTAAATTATCAAAATATTAAATGATATAAATGAGGTGTTGGTTATGTTAACAAGTTTGACATAAGCTTTCCACACTGTTTATCAGATTAGCACATTGTACTCCATAAATGCGTTAGTGTACAGTGTTACAATTTAACAAAAAATTAAAATAAAAAATATTAAATGATAATATCCCATTCCTGATTAAGGAAATCCTCACATTGTCCTCTCAGCCAACTAAGTCTCCCGTGTACGCGATTCAGTGTAATGCCTGCCTTTGCATTTGAAATTCATACTTTGGTATCTCCCCAAATACATACAGGCTCACAAACATGCCCACACACAACAGAATAGCAGAGGACACGTGGCTGGTGTGGGGATTTATTTATTTTAATTTATTATGAACATCTTTTCATTTAGGATATCCTTAATAAGCAGTTATGTTCAAGGCCATAAATTAAATAAACTTGAACCTTGAGGTTGAACATCAACCCTCATCTAATGTTCCCTTAGGGATATTTTGCCACACCATTGAAAATAAGAGTATTATGATTTTATAGCAAGATTTGCTCCTAGAGGAAGTCTCAGTCAATTATTTGAGGAATTGGTTAAAGAAACATAATGTTCTTGCTATAACTGCTTCTGCTTCAAAGGAGGAAAACCAAGGAGTTTTTCTTGTTTGTTTTAAGTCCTTCTTACATAATAATAACTCTGAGCTTAAAAAATATCACCAAATATTTCACAATTTTAGATGTTACCACATAATAGAAACTACATATTCTTTACCTTGCTACTCTGAAAAAGGAAAATTTAGGAGCAGATGAAATATTAGCATGGAAAATAAATTAGAGCAAGTATGAATTTTCAAAACAGTATCACCTGAGGGTGTACAGAACCCGTCCGTCATTCCAGATCCGAAGCAGACGGTTAGGAGTTGTTATCCAGTGAGCATCGGATTTTCTTGAGTTTCTGAAGAAAGTGTCGGGAATCCAGATTTTCCCCACCATATTGCTGTTAAGCATAAGCACTTTCATGGTGCTATTGAATTTTAAACGACTGTCAAACCAGGTTTGGGCAAAAATGATATCGATTGTGTATTCCTGAAGGAAAAGAGGAATAAGAATACATGTGTATTACTGCAGCCGTTATTTTAGATGTTTTCCTCAGAAGATCAAATTTTTATATTATAAAATTCAGGCTACGAAGTTGCATTTAAACTCAGTCTTTGGGAGAAAAAGTTATGGTTTATCCTTATGAGTCATCTAAAATAAAATACAATATTCCCATTAATTATTGATGTCTGAGGTGGAGGGGAAAAGTTCTTTCAAGATTTTATAATATGCAAATATATGCATTACATACAAAAGCAAATTACCATAATGTTAAAAATTATATTAAATTTTGCACATAGGCAAGGCTGGAGCAAAGAAGTCCTCCATATTGGGAAGTAACAGCAAAGAAATTGCACGGTTATAATAAAGCTATTTGGAGTCGGTAATGAGCCATTATCTGCCTTTGTATCCTAACAAAATTTCTGCCATATTGTAAACATTAAAATGTATTTGGTACCATTAATGAATAGTAAAGCAGTGCTAATCAATGCCAGAACGTAAATAGTGTGAAAAGACGTGTGTATGTGCATGTAACTTTAATTTTAGAAAGGATTTAAAATAGATGGAAAAATCTGAGGTATCGTGTAATCTATTTGTAGTGGGAGAGATTGATTGTCTACTTCTGATGTGATATTGATAATTGCCCAATTTGCCTGAAAGAAAATATTTTACATAAGAAGCAGATGTATAATTGGGAATTTAACTCATGAATGAAAATTTGAAAAAAATTTCCGGGAGGATCAATAAGTGAGCAAAGTAGGAGTGAGCTCACTGAGGAAGGCGCATGGAACCCCAGGCTCCACCCAGACTGCTCACAGCGATAGTCCGCTCCACGAGAATACGGGCCTGAACTCAGAGAGAAACCCTGTTTTGTCTATTTTTGATGAACAATGTTTCAGTTTTAGAAAAGCAGATACATATTAATTATTATTTAAAATCCAGCAAGGGCCCAGATATTATGCAGTTGAGTATAAAATACATGCTTTATAAGGAGATTAAATACATATATAAAAATTATGGATAATTTCCCTGTTGTGATGTGATGTGTGATCTTCAATAACAGGTCTATAGATTTAGCGTTGTTTCCCTGCCATTGATTTGAGTAGACATGAAGACATAGAATCCTACACACAAAAGTACTTGAATTGTGACCCTATCTCTCTTCTCTCTTTCTCTCTTTTTTTTTGTAGAGATAGAGTTTCACTATGTCGCCCTCAGTAGAGTGCTGTGGCATCACAGCTCACAGCAACCTCCAGCTAGCTCTTGTGCTTAGGCGATTCTCTTGCCTCACCCTCCTGCATAGCTGGGACTACAGGCGCCCACCACAACACCTGGCTATTGTTTTGTTGCAGTTTGGCTGGGGCCGAGTTTGAACCCACCACTCTCAGTATGTGGGACTATTGCCCTACTCACTGAGCCACAGGCACTGCCCTGTGACCCTCTCTTTTCATAGTCTTGCTTGCCATGCTAGAGTAACTTAAAGAGAGAGAGAAAGAAAATTTTGTTTTTTTGCAACTCAGTACAAGATGGCACAGAGCCAGTTGTGCTGAGGTACATGGGCTGAAAGTACTTTTGCAATCAGATGAGCTACACATTCCATAGCTACAACTTTGCTGTGTTTGTAGCTAAAGCTGAGTCATAATGCAAAACACATCCCGTAACATGCAGTGAAGCATATTTATACTGCAGGTGTTTAATCATCTCGCTGAGTAATATTAATGGAGTACATACATGGGCCTGCAGTCAGGAAGGCCAGGAGATTCTCATAGACACTCCTGCTGGTGTCCCTCCTCCTTCAACCTTGTGGAACATTCTTGAACAGCTTCCCTGAAGATATTTTTAATCCCCATTCTGTCCTCCTGTTTGTCTATCCTTGTGTGTTTTCTTTGGAATCAATCATAATTTATCTAAGCACCTTCTTTACATGACACAAGTGATTAATTAACCACTAAGAGTGTAACTGCATAACTTAGGCTAATGACATGGCTTCCACAAATAGAAAGAAGGCTCACTTTGGTAGACCATGGAAAAACTATTTAGCCAGAGTTATGTCACACTTCTGTATGGAATCGAACAGCAGAAATTGCTTAATATAACATCCATGACTTGGCAAATATTCAAAATTGGTGGAAAGAGGAATCTCATGCCACTGGGTATGTTTACTTAATTGCAATATTCATAACTAACAGACCATTAAACGTGGCACTTGAGAACTACTTTGTCCAGGGATGGAATTTCACAACCAGGGGTAAATCCTGCTTAGAAGTTTGCAGGATTTTATTTAAAATATCTGATTTTGAACATGCTAATTGGTATTGGAAGGGTTATAATTTTCAAGGGGTTAAACATTTCTAAGCAGATAATCTTGTGGAAATGTGAACAAGTTTTCTATTCACAAATGTTTTCTTTATCTACAATCAAGAAGTGAAATGTGTAAGGCATAGCTTGATAACTCATCTCCAAACTCTTTGTAGAGGCTAATTCTCTCAAGCCCTTTTAAATTGCTAATTTTTCATAAATGCTTCAGTGAGATAAGAAGGTCGTGAGAGTTTGTGCCATTTTATATGTAATTTAAAAATCCAGTTTTGTTTACAGATTTGGATTAGTGTAATTTCCAGAAAATGATCAAACTGTGTTCTTTTACTTCTTGTTACTATTTGCAGGTCAGAATTATCTCCATAATAAATGAGCAGAGAAAACATGAAATGGGATTTCCATTCACTCAGAACAACAATACAGTGGTTTCTAGCACATTCATCTCAAGAGGAAGAACACTGCATTTAACATTGTGAACCAAGGTGCATTATGGAATGTCCTGAATCTTCTTGCAAGTTAACTGACAAAACAACATTAATAAACGTAGAGAAGTGAGTCATTCTGAGTTCTAACTTAATCAAATCAAACTGGAATTGATGAAAGCATGCAGGGCAGTTTTATCACTACATTGTCAACATTGCAACTACGTAGGGCATCTTACATTTTAAAGTACTAGTTAATTCTATATTACTGGTTTTCTAGCAATGATGAAAATTCACACGCAATTCAAGACCTGCCTTAGCAACTAATTAAGTTACATGATAATTTCATCATGAAATCTGGTTGATTTTGCTCTTTCCATGTTGGCATTAATCTCTCCCAAAGCTGTCTATTCATGTGGACCAAACAGAATGGAGACCAAATCATTATTACCAATTGATCACGTAATGGAGCTATAGACACAGAGAAAAAAAGGTATGAGTATAACTAAGCCAGGGCACAAATAGCTTTAGTAGTAAATGGTCACAGGTATTTGCTCCATTTTTGCTTAATTATTGTAAAAACATCAGCCTCTTGATACTACCACTATGAAGTAAAAACATTAGTGTTATTCTATTTTCCAAATGGAAGAACAAATGCCAGCTGCTCAAATCATTGAAGTCATCCAGAAATACATTGAGAGAGCTTCAAAAAATAGGCATGAATCTGGATTCAGCTACTAACTCTTCATGCCCTGTTTTTACATCAGTGATGTAGATTGACAAAAGGAACCTAATATTGTTTGAATTCATCAGTTAACTTTTTTAGCAAATATTTTTTCAGTGTTCTGGTTATTTTTTTCATATTGTGGGGTTATACAAAGATGAAAGTGGAGCCTTCTTGGTATGAATAAACAACATTAACAAATGTCCAGTAATTGACCCTGGAGTGTATCCACAATTCTAAATCCATGCAGTGCTGGAGTGAGCGTTGTGAACTGGACGTCTTCACACTTCATTGGCTAATTTTATGCATCATGCCTAGTCAGACATTTCCTACTAGACATAGAAACTATATAAAATTTCAAAGAGCAAACTAGACCTCCCATTTGATCCTGCATTCCCATTACTGGGCATCTACCCAGAACAAAAAATATCCTTTTACCATAAGGACACTTGCACTAGACCGTTCATTGCAGCACAATGTACAATCACGACAAATGGGGAAACAACCTAAATGCCCACCAACCCAGGAATGGATTAACAAGCTGTGGGTCATGTATACCATGGAATACTATTCAGCCATTAAAAATGATTTACATCTTTTGTATTAACTTGGATGGAGGTGGAACACATTCTTCTTAGTAAAGCATCACAAGAATGGAGAAGCAAGAATCCAATGTACTCAATTCTGATATGAAGGCAGTAGATGAGCTGGGGTGGGGTAGGGGAATGAGGTAGGGGGAGAGGGGCAGAGAGAGGAGATTTGGAGTCATGGTGTATGGCACACTTCTT
Source organism: Otolemur garnettii (assembly GCF_000181295.1). NCBI lineage: Eukaryota > Metazoa > Chordata > Mammalia > Primates > Galagidae > Otolemur > Otolemur garnettii. The sequence continues at coordinate 2,793,426 of NW_003852478.1, forward strand.
AGGGGCAGGATACAATTACAAGAGAGAGTTTACCTAACAACCATGATCAGTGTAACCTAAGTCTTTATACTCTCAATGAATTCCAAACAATTTTTTAAAAAAAGAATAAAAATTGAGGCCTTGGGAGGCACCTGTGGCTCAAAGGAGTAGGGCCCACATGCTGGAGGTGGTGGGTTCAACCTAGCCCTGGCCAAAAACTGCAAAAAAAGAAAAATGAAGCCTCATAGGGTATGTCTGAATCAACAATAACAATTGAAGTAAAACAGTGAGTTGGAGCAGGCGGATGAGAAGGCAAAAACCAAATTTTAACTTCATATATGAAAATTATGGCTGATTTGGTTAGAAACTCCCTCCTCAATCCTGGCCTGAGGCCAGAATTCCCACCAGTATTGATTGATTACACATCATTCTATGCCCATGAGATTTGAAGATTTAAGGCTCTGTTCTTTGAGGCTTCTTATTGGAAAAAATTTCAAAATAGACACCTCAAAAATTTGACCAAGGTCTATCAGAAGTTCCAGGTGTGAGTGTTCCCATATCATGAAGAAATAATTATGACTGGCTAAAAGGACTTAATAATCACATAATTTTTAATCACAGCAAACTGTAAACATTCTAAATGTTCAATAATGCATTATGAAATATGTTATGTGCAAACATATTCCTTACTATTATTCAACATGTAATGATTTTTGAAGTAATTAAGTAAAATGACTTAACATGTAAAAAGACACAGTGTTATTAAACAGCATGGATAGTATTGGAGTATTTGGTAAAATTATATACATAAAGTTATGGTAATAATAATGGTGACCATTGAATATGTTAGAAAAGTTTGACTTTTCTCTTTTACTTAAATTGAATTTCTAATTTTCCCATGTTGAATATGTATGTATTTTATGATAAGTAAATAAACCTATTTTAATGAAATAATAATTTAGAAAAAAATAGCATTATGATTACCTTTTACAATTTAAACTATATATAGACACATACAGTGCTTTATTCCTGGACTGTTCCCCCTCTTTTATGGTCTAATTGACATTTTTGTAGCCATCTTCCCCCCTAGGCTTTATGCTCCTCTCAAGAAAGGAAGCTGTATCTTTTATAATTTATCTTTTCCAACAATGAACGAACTGTCACTGTATAGGTGGTAAATAAATAGAAGACAAACGAAAACAACTAGGAAATAAAAATGAAAACATGTCTGTTTAAATCAAGAAATAAAATTATTCTGTAACTTTTGAGGATTGAATGGTTAATTTAATTTCATAATGTTAAGAAATCTAAAATGAGGACACTGGATCTAAGAAGCATAAAATGAAAATGACTCTTGCTGGGAGTGGTGGTTCACACCTGTAATCCCAGCACTCTGGGAGGCTATGGCAGGTGGATTGCTCGCACCCAGAATTTCAAGACTAGCCTGAGCTAGAACAAAACCCTGCCTCTACCCCAAATAGAAAAACTAGCCAGTATGATGGTGCAAGGCTGTGTACAGGCTACTTGGGAGGCTGAGGTAAGTAGATAGCTCAAACCCAAGAGTTAGAGGTTGTTGTGAACTATGACACCATGGCACTCTACCCAGGGCAACAGAGTTAGACAAAGGAAGGAAGGAAGGAAGGAAGGAAGGGAGGGAGGGAGGGAGGGAGGGAAGGAGAATGGAAAGAAAAAAAAACAAAAGAGAAAAACATCACACCTGTAATCCTAGCACTCCTGGAGGCCAAAGCAGGTGGATTGACCTAAACTCAGAGGGTTGAGACCAGTCTGAACCAGGGTGAGACCTTGTCTCTACCAAAAATAAAACAACAACAAAAAACCCCCTGGGCATTGTGGCAGGTGCATGTATTCCCAGCTACTTGGGAGGCTAAGGCAAGAGAATCACTTAAGCCCAAGAGTTGGAGGTTGCTGTGAGCTATGATGCCACAGCACTCTACCGAGGACACAAATCGTGAGACTCTGTCTCAATAAAAAAAATAATAATAATAATTAATTAATTAATTAAAAAAAGAAAATTAAAAAACTTCAAACTAAGATAATTGAAAGCCAATTGAAAACAAAATTCAAAAAAGAAATTAAAAAGAAAGGAAAAAAAGAAAAAACAAAAGGAAATAACTCTTTCTTATTCAGGCCTATTATTTAATTTTTTTTCTACTAATGCTGAATCTAAAAGTAATTAAATTGTATATTGTTTTATAATAAGATCTGAGAAAAGAAGTAAATTTTATGCTACATAGTGACAAAAAGTTAACATAATATGCAGAAATAAAAAGAATTAAAACCATGCTGACAATCTTTAAGATATTGTACACACCAAGAAATTAAACTTATTTTAAATGCAAGTTCATTTCTTCACGTACTACAAATAATCGTATCCAGGAAGACTAGAATCCTTCTCTTCCCCTCCAAGAGCACATGCAGGTCAGTTTTCTTGGTAAGAAAAATGTATCTTTTTGCCAATCTTTTGCTGTTTCATAATTCCTCAAGTTAATATACTTGGCACAAAGTAACCATTTCCAGTTAATACAGTAACAATAGAAACCAGGGTTTCTTTGATATGCACAAGTGATGCCTAAGGCCTTACATTCAGCTGCAGAACAGGGAGGCAGTGGGGGGGGGCGGGGGGGAGGGATGAACCTGGGTACGGTTAGGACCAATTTCAGGGGCTGTGCAGGAGAAACGTGGTCCTCGCAATGGAAGAAGTACACGAAAAACATTTCTCTATGAGCCCCAGTTTTCTCAACATTTTCAGAACGCCCAAATACACATCATATGTCTGAAGAAGTCATTACCAAACTAAGTCTGACACCAGAAAGTACAAAAGTCTCCAAGGTCAGTTCTCATCAGTGTCACGCAGCCCAGGCACCCACATCTCTCCCCCACTTTCCACTGGGAGGTTTGATAATCGGGCATTTCACTTAAATGAGTGAAAAAAAGGTATTACTGAGAAAAATCCTTTGTTTCCATTTAGTAATAAATAATGCTTAGAATTTTTGTAGTTCCATATATACTACTGTTTAAAAAGAATTTTATTTTAATTTTTGTAGGAAGCAACCTTATTTTCTCTTTCTGTAATTTAAGGTTTTCTGAAAATAGTCATTTTGTTAGATGTTTCTATACAGGCTAGAAGGAAAGCATATTGTCATTTGCTAAATCTATTTACTTCTGTTTATCTGCTGTTTGCCCTGGTGTCCTGCTCAGCAGGTTGTTTTAAAGTATAGCACCGCCAGTTTCCTGGACACTTTTTAAATTGTCCTCTTCATAGTGGGTGCCTTGCTCCTCCGTCCTGCCTCTATTACCAAGACCAAATCATAATTTTCAAGCTGCAAAATCTATCCAGCTTTCATACGATATTCTAACATTATGTGACATAACACTCTTGCAATTAGAATGACAAAAATTAAGCTCTACAAATGAAAACTAGATCCCACTCTTGGGCAGTTTTTATAAGTTGTTTCTTGTCCCTTATTTTCAAATCTTCATATTTTCAGTCTCTTAATAATGGATGAAGGGGTATAAGTCCCTACAAGTAAACCAAGCTATACCTGGAAGTTTTAATTATAACTACTTTTGTACTTACTAATCTTGTAAGTCCCTAAGTCCTGCTAAGTCCCTATAATATCATCTTGAATATCCTGGGGCTCTCACTGGTCTTGACTTGGATTTGAAGAATTTCTGTAACTTTTGAACACTGGATTTGTTAGTTAGAAAGTAGCTGCTATCATGAGGTGTTTTCTCAAAAGAGCAAAAACCATAAATCTCAACCAAATACGAAAAATTGAGGTTAAACAAAATTTTAAGTCCAATGAGCTCTATTAATATTCTCTTTCTTACCTTCACTTCTGATTGCATACTTAGTTCTGCATATACTTAAGGTAGTTCTAATCAGAGCAGGCATAAAATTCAGCAGCCTCTCTCCAGGTTTTTCTATTTTATTCCAATCTTCATTAGTGCCTCTATTATTCATGTTGACTATAAATTATCAAAATAAAAGCTATAATCTATATATTGAGTGAATATTCATTCACTCATTTAACGTGCAATTATTGAATACCCTACTCTTGATAGAGACATTAGATTAAAACTGTTAATTTAAGCCTTTTTTAAAAAAAGTAAAGTGAAAGCCAGATTCTATTGTAGAATGATGCTGGTTTAGGTATTACCAGTTACCTATAGTTATCTTATGTGTCTAGTTGTAAAAAAGAAACAAACATTTTGAAGCATTTGGCAGAAGAATAAATTTTGCCTAACTTAAAACAATTAAAAAGTTAAACTAACACATTAAATGTGTTCCTTACCCGTACCTTAAGTGACATGAGGGCCTAAGGGGAGACTACTCTCTTCTTTTCATAATTACGCAAATTTGCTCACTTGATTTTCTCAAATTCAAAACAATTTTGTTCATTTTTATAGAAAGTGAATTCTAATTTCCCTGCATTGTTTAGATAAATAGTGCCCCATGTAACCTGTTGCATATTAATTCCGATTGTGACAATGGTTTTCTTTAATAAACACTATCAAGTATTCGACGGAGATTTTGTTTTTGTTTCAAGTGTTCTTCTGTCATGAGTTTCAATAGCAGTTTCACTCATTTACTATTTTTTTTCAGCTATCACTGTCCAAGGATACAAGTGCATAATTTGCTCCACGGAGAACACTAAGTCTTTAATACGTGAATCTTTTGTTCGAGAAGACAATCATAGAAGCCTCTAGGTAGCTATTCTTGTCAAAATGCTTCTGGAATAATACGGCCGTGAATCCTTTTCTCTTCATTTTACTACCACCTTTTAAATTTAATGAATTCATGCAAATTGAAAACAAAATCCCCAAACAAAAAGTATACAGTTTAGGAAAATGTACACTCTTCCACATGCTCAAACAGGCTCACTTTCCCTCGGCATTGGGTACTTAGAAACCAAACCTTATAAAATTCTTCTAAAAAGAAAAATTAACATGTTTGCAAGCTATTACATTATGAAACTTTGTATTTGCATAATGTTAAAAGTTTAACCTTCTTATACACATACACAGAATGCTTTTTCTTTACAAAATCACCTACTTGCACAGGAATTCGTTTTGGGCAGAGCTAAGACTAAAATGAATCTGCCGAAGCTTTTTTTTTCTCTTGGTTTCTGTGGCACTGATTTGTCATTATTTTCTTGCCAACTTTGATCTTTTAAGTCCTTAAATACATCTGTTCCCGAAGGTGTGGTGGTCATTCCTTTTTTCTTATCTCTTCACTGTAAATCTATTTTTCCATCTCAAAGTGTTTTAGCTAATTCCTGAAAAGATTTGGCTCCAACCTTGACCTTCCCCTGACTGTTAGCCCCTTACTTAAGATTAACATTTAAATTAGTCCACGGGGACATCCCACTGTCCTCTCAAATTCACTTTATCCACAGCTGATTCCTATTTGTTGCATTAAGGTGACAACCTTAAGTCAGTTATGTTCAGCTAAAACTCCGTGGCTGCACTAATCAGTGCAGACACTCGTAACAGTTCATGACAATCATGTGAACATCATACTGAATAGGAGACTGGATATTGTGAGTGTGGCTGGAACCCTGGAGGAGTAAGTGGACAGGGCAGTTGCTATGCATGCTCTGAAGCTCTTCTAGGTAAGGCCTGGGACAAAGAGATGCTACGATATTGAATAAATGAAGTGAAGAGGAACTTCAGCGAAGTGAGAATGATCTTTAGGTGTCTTATGGGCTGAATGATGTTACCCCAAAACTCATACGTCGAAGTGAAAATTCACTCTCTCGCACCTTGAAACCAGTATGTGACTTCATGGCTTCCCCTGCAGGACCCGTGTATGTCTTCTGGGCTTTGTGGCAGCAAGTTCAAAGATGAGACCAATTCTGAAGGTGGAGGACTGACGTCCAATCCAGCTTTTCCCCTTCCCCACCTTCACCTTCGAATGAATCTCATCCAACAGCCGTACCCACCACCACGTGATTCCCAGAATCAGCGGTCCCCATTTCATCTAGTTCTTTTTGGATTTTCACGTGTGATTCTGATTCATCATTATTCTCCCCGTCATCTTGTTTACTCTCTTTAGTTGTATGAACCATCCTCTCCCGGTTCTTCTTCTGCCCCTATGATGTTCTCCAGCAGGCCCCTTGCCAGCGCTTCTCCTGCCTACAGCTACATTTCATATATGTTGATTTCAACATGCCATCTGTTCCCACACCTAGGATCTTCACATCTGAATTTTCCCATGGGTCATCTTACACGTTCTTGATATCTTAAGCAATACTGTATGCCTCTTGCCTCCCTCCGTTTCTGATCCACAGCTCTCTCCAGTTCTCACATCGTCCCTGATGTAGAGACTCAGATACAGCACTGCTGGACAGCTCCTCCCGAAGGTGCCCTGAGCCGTGGGGCTGCATACGCCTATGCCGTTTTCCTCCCTCAAACAATGATTCCACCATCACTTTTCCTAGGAGTCTAGACACAACTGATAAATCACCAAACTCTAAAAAACTAACCTGTCTAATATTTCTTCTATGTGCTGTTATCTTCTCCAGCTCTGTTGCTATTGCATTGGGTGAGACCCTGCTGATCTATTGCTCAGGCTGCCTCACAACCTCTTAATGGGGCCCTCTGACCCTGAACCTGGACTCCTGCATCTGTCTTCTGCACAATCTTCTCTGCTGTACATTGTTCTAGGCTATACATTGTGGTATATTAAAAAATATAAATCTGCCTCTGACACTCCCCTGATAGAAAGGGTTTAGTCATTTCTGTTATCTGAAGGGAAACAATTCATACAACACACAGCACTGTTCATAAGCTTCCTGTTATGGGGTTTGCACAACCATTCTTAATGAGGTCTTTAGTCATGACTTTGAGTCCCCTACCTGGCACCATGTACTCTAGTGACATCTAATTGCTGGGCGTTCTCCCGATCTTAGCAGGCTGTGTAATCCTCTGTGCACACTCCGCTCTCTCCCATGAGTTCCTTTTCTCTCTGCTTCTCCCTCAGGCTTTCTGATTTTTCTCTGGATTTCCTCGGGGACCCACTCTTGATTAAACAGATGATAATTTTCTATGCTCTCACCTACTCCTACCAAACACAGTGCATTGGAAAAACAGGCTAAAAATTCTTAGATATGGGAATATTTTAGTTTCAGTTTCCAACACCTGGCAAACTGGTCTGAATTCGTTCAGCATTAGCCATTAAAAGTTATTCACACTCATTTTATTACAGTGGTTCACACCTGAGATCTCTATGCCAGATACAAAGGTCCTTTTAATATTCCTTACTCACCATATTTATGGGATCCACTGGTCCAATACTGTTTACATAAACGTCAGTTTCAATTACAGTAGGTCTCACTGCAAAATACCAACAGAAAGAACGGTCAGACTTATAACCGGAGGTCATTTTAAATACATTTTAATTTTAAATAAATCTTAAAAACTAATGATTTTTTTACCATTTCAATCATGAAAGATCCTGAAGTACAGAAACACGGCCCCTTACAAAAATATGGACACCACCTTTTCAGTTTTAAAATCAATCATGTAAATAAAAATTAATGTTTTTAATGAAAAATTCCAGTGTGCAAATGAAAAATATTTAAAATATTTAGATTATCCACCAAAATTAAGGGAGTGGATCCAATAAAAATTTGGCTACTTGCTCTGAAATAGTTATAGCTTTTATGATTAGAATGCATTTTCAATATATCTCCTTCTACCTAACGGTCCTCAGTACTACAGTGGTAAATGTTTAAGGAGCTCGTTCTCAGAGACAGGGCTTGCTCCCAAATTATTGCTTTTGTTGGTTTTATGGTGTAAAAAATCCCACAATGGCTGATTTAAAGATATCAACCTGAAATCACTGAATGTAGGGACTACACAATATATTATATCATATTATATGTTACATAGTAAGAGGCTATTTTGAGCCAATAAATGCCAATTTCAGCACATACTAGAATGAGAATTATATTATGAGGATTAAAAGACAATGTATGTTAAGGAAATTTCTCCAGGTCTGACGTTCATGAACAGCTTAATAATTATCTGTCCCTGTCTCCGTCCTCCCTTGCTTACAATATTTCATTAATTTGCTTATAGTTGATCCAGTGCAAGGCCTATTTTTACCTAATTCTCACAGAATATAATACGGATTGACATAAGACCTTATCAACTGTGTTTTGTAGATGAACATAAATGTTCTTCCAAGTAATTTTTAAATAACACATACAATATTATATTGTTCTGTTAAAACGTATATAGCTGGTAAGCTTTTTTAAATGTTTACCAAATAGCATAATTAACAAATACCTACAGGACTGCCATAACTGGGGCATTTACCATTAATGAGACTTACCATAATAATAACTTTTACATTTTTCTGTTTACTAGAGAATATATTTGTACTTTCTTTTACACTGACCATCACAAATACCAACTAAGATATAAAGGATTAATTTAGTGAATCAGCCAATGCTTATTGAGGGATGGCCGTAAAGGATGCATGAGGTAGACCAGAAGGAGAGACACGTTCCAGGGCTGTATCTCACTCTCACAATAATTATACTGAGATAAAACATATTAGATATAGCAGAAACTTTTCCAGCAGATGGAAAATGCATAGTCCAATCTGCCAGTCTGAGTATCCGTCCAGCCTTAATTTACCTGTTTTGGAATTTTTTAGTCTGGCAGAACCCTCAAGCTAACAAAGTTTGAAGAAAGACTCAAAGTATTTTTCAAGATACTGTCTATATAATTTTAAAATAATTAAAAAGTTGCCACTTAGGAAAGCATGCAATGTTTACACAGTTTATTCTTTTCTTGAAAAATTGTATTATGTAACATACATATTTTCTTAACGAGAAAGACAAATGAGATTTGTTAGAAATAGTGCGAGTGTGGGGAACTCTGTAAAGTTCCCAAACCTGTACAGTCCTTTGAAATGTCATTTAGTCTCTGCTTCCCAACAATTAGATACTGTAACTAAAAGTAGGCTGTATGACTTACAGAAGGTTCCACAATTTCCCTTCGGCTCATGCCTTCTGAGATGAGTTGCTGTAACAGTCATTTGTTTCCAACTAGCTATGAATTCTAGCCAATAAATATCACATAATTAATGTAATTATAGGTAGATTTACAATATAATTTTATGAAAGCCAATTAATAAGGCAATAAATTTATTAGTCCAATTTGTAAATATATTTATTATAATAGAAGCAATTATAACTAACATGAGCAATGTACCACTCTTACATAATTAGATTTTTTTGGTTAAATTGAATCAACCAGCACTGCATACCTGTTTTTATTTTACTAAATTTAGAGCTGAACAGTGTTTACAATGAGGAAAAAAATAGTTCCTGGGACATTTTTATCTACAATATTTACGTTGTAGAACATTTCACATGTGAATGAGCAACCCTTGTTTCCTGGTATAATTATTTCTTAGCCAATGATAAGATGAACTTTGGTATATTATAAAAAAATATTAATTCTGGCATATGGACATAAGGTCCATGGCCTTGGACACAGTGAGGAATTTCATGATCAACGTGGGATGATATGAAAAAGGAATCATATTAGTAAGTCCAATGTGAAGCATTCCCACTGATAAAGCAGATACTCATTAGGAATTGTTAAATCTGTATCTGCAAAGTATGGATCTCTTTTGAGTTATTCTATATCCTGTTTTTTAACTTTGGGTAAGAAAACCACACACTGCCTTGAGTCTGCAGCCCCTAGTCCCATGGAAGAACCTGAAAGTAAATTAAAATATCTCAGAGGAATTGGGGGGCTCTAGCTGGAGCGTCCACGCTTCAGAAGGTACAGTGCAGAGGAAAGCGGCAGAGATCTGTGATTGCTCCTTAGCAATGACTCACTGCCACATTCACGTTTCCAGGAAGAATACGTGTGGGTAAAATTACATAAAGTACAGGCTTCTTGGAAATTGAGTAAGTAGTTTTTTAACACTGTGATTTTCCTGCTCCAGAGTTTGTTCAATCACAGGGTATTAGCAATGTTTAAAAAGGAAAACATCATATTTTAATACGAAGCTAGAAAAATAAAACTAAATGGAAATTGTCATTCCAGGCTCATTAAATCATGTCCTGAAAATGGGCACACTCTACAATGTTTAATTAATCAACACACAAGAAGACTTTGCAATAGTGTAACAATGAACAGGAAACTATGTACGGCCACAGTAAGCTACATTTTGTGTGTGTGTGTGGAATGCAGGTAGAGACGACACTGGACTATTTCTGCAACACTTATTTCTGTGCTGTGATTCGAAGTACTGTGCTAGGAGCAGCTCACCAGAATATAAGTAGATAAACTCCCGGTGGGAGTCAGGATATAGAGAGAATAGAGGTCCAAGGCAATTTAAAGAACATTCGGTGAACAGAAACAGGATGAAAAACGTAAAGATTTAAAAAGAAGAAAGCAGGGGAATCAATATGGTGTCTACGTTCTGTTTCCAGGTAGCAAAGGTACCACTGAGAAGACCCGATTTGAGAGGTGGGTATTTGGTTTGTGAATCAGAAAATATCCACGAAAATGGATTTTTAGAATAATTTCTTTACAATTTATGTTAACCATGCTTTCTTGGACACTTCATTTCAATGTTTCTGAGATATTTTTCATAGATTATGTAGCTTTTTGGCCACTTTTTATACTAAAATTAATTTAGGTCAAATAAAATCTCCACAGCCCTGGAGAGTAAATTTCATAGACTTTTCTTATTGTCCCAGAATAGACTGTAAAAAAAAAAAAAGAAAAAGAAAAGAAAAAGTCCCACTGATGCAGATATTACAATTATCACACACATTTATTTCTTTCTTTATTCATTGGTGCATGAATTTTATTTCCATTTAAAAATTTCATTCAACTAAGAAAATTATTCTTTATTTTCAGTAGTCTAGGCCCAGTTCCCAGAAAGCAACTACCTAGAGGTGGGCCCTTTACACTCTCGTTGCCTTTGGCTTCTTTTCTGCTCCCTGCCCGTATATAGATTTTTCTTTTTTACCAAGCTCTGTTCAAAAGTTAAATGAAGCCTTTTTTAAGTTTTTCTTTTTCACAGATTCATCTGTTTCTATCTGCAAATAACTCCTTCAAATACCTACTGTTTGACTCAGCTGCTACATGCAGGAGAGTCAATAATTCTCATTTCTTGTAATATCCAGGTCTAGTTGAGTTACCAGGACTATGCTGGCTTTGTAAAATTAGTTTGGAATCTTTTTTTCTGTGTTTATTTGAGAGAGTTTATGCAAGATTTATATTGTTCCCTTCTTACATATTTGGTAGAATTTACCAGTGAAACAACAAAGAAGAAAAAAAGGAGCAATTATTTCTGAACTGGATCCTTATTCTATAAATACATTACTGAGACAGTTGGAAATGGGGGCTAAGTATGTCCTGTTGGTCCTACATAAATATTACCTTTACGGATTTTATGGCTGAACTATGCTTATGTAAGGTTGAAATGATACAAATATGTTTTCTGACCAAAACAAAGTTAAAATGGACGGTGATAAAATTCTTGAGAAATTCCCAAATTAAGTTACATGTAAATATAGGCCATTAATCAGAAAAAAATCATCTGGAGCAGTTTGGGTCCAGATACTGCTTCCAAGGCCTGAAGCAACAGTGGAATGTCAGCCTCTACTCCATAATCATCCTTTTCAGGGTATGTATGGATAGATACTCGGGTAATACGGGTAGAAAGGTGCACATGGGTAAACAGATCCCTATGACTGTGCTTCTAATACCATAGCCAGTACATATGGCTATAGGACAGTTTATCCTTAAGTAGAAAAGAATTACAGTTAAACAAAATAAAAATGTATTTTCCCTATCTTGGCTATTGTGAATAGTGCTTTAATCATCATAGGGGTATAGATATCCTTTCTTTTCATTGGAATAAATACCCAGTAATGCAATTTCTGGATCCTATAGTAGTTCTGTTTTTAGTGTTCTGAGAAATCTCCAGATTTATTTATTTATTTATTTATTTTCTTTCTTTCTTATTAGTATATATGTTCAAAAGCTACAAGAAAGGAATCTGAATATCCCCAATACAAGGAAATAATAAATGTTTAAGGTAACAGATATCCTAAAAAAATGTATTTTCATAGCCACACTAACCACATTTCAGGTACAGAAAAGCCACATGTGACAAGTGGTCACAAGAAAAAAAAAAAAAAAGGACAATGAAGAGTAACATTTCCATCACTGCAAAAAGTTCTGTTAAAAAATATCACTGCTTTTGTAGGTTATTTTGAAAATGTATGGGTAGCTACTTAGGTTTGTCACGAAAATTGAAAAAAAATACATATTAGAATTATTCAGTGAGTGAAGTCCATGAAATTCGCGGTCACAAGTAATAAAAAATTGTTCTGCATTTAACATTTTGAATGTCCATTCGTGTATGTAAAAAATATGTGTGCTCTAATCTGAGCCTAGGAGAGAACTTGTTTTTACACATAAATACAAAGTGTTTTTATATTTTTCAGGAATTTATGAATTTTTCAGTAATACACCATTGTATTAAAAACAGGAAGGTGATATTTATTTTTGCTATGAATTTTTACTAAGAGTCGCACCCCGTTGGAGCCTAGCACAGCACCAAGTACAATGCTTCTCACAGCACTGTAGTCACTGATCCTATGCACCTGTGTTACTTTACCTGGGTGACTTTCCAAGACACGGTGACTCTGCATGTACATTCACACATCTCTCAGCGTCATCATTTCTTCTTGAGTCTTTTTATGAAATGCAAAATAGGTATAAACAAACACATAGTCCAGAGAATGGTTCTTCTCAGGAGAATGAAAGTTTGGCCCCTCATCTGTATTTAATCATCTCTTTAGTGGCTTCTGTCCCTCTACTTGACTGGGGAAAAGAGAGGAGTAATGGGATTCGAAGAAGAAACAGCCGTGGAGGCTCTGCACAACTATTTTTTTTTTTTTAAGCACATCTAGGATAATTTATTTCCTTGTAGGCATAAAATACACTAAAGAAAAATGACTTCGCTGGAAGAATCTCACAGTTGCTTGAGCACAGAGTTGTGCATCACAGCATGTATCTTCAAACAGATTGCTGATGAAAAGGGCTGAGGCGGACGGGAGATGTAGAAAGACGTCCAGGTTTCTCACGTCAGGGAAGCAGTGGCATAGAATGTCCGAGAACAGCAGCAAAAATCACTAAGACCTTCCTCCCCTCATGTAAGAGGAGTGAACATGTAGATAATGACTCTTCCTTCCTTATGTAAGAGTCATTACTTACATGTTCAGTCCTCAAAGTCCACTTACAGCCAGCTGGTATCATTCTGAAAGGCTTAATCTGCGCCCAGTTAAAACACATGAGCCACCTCTACTAGAAGCCCAGGAGAATTAAAGAGATGGAATAAAGAACAGGCCACACTATTCTTTCCTTGTCCCCCAGTGCCTGTCTAGCGGCAACCGTCTGCCTTGCATCTTCAGAGGGGGCTGGCTTTCAATCTGTTTAAACATTATATTTTTAGACTATGCCTAACTATTTAAATAACTGACACTGCTACCTTGAATAGTTAAGAAAACGGAAAACGATATTCAGTGTAAGGCCGTAAAAGCTTTACAGGATAAGCAAAACTGAGTCCCCACTAAGTTTAGAAGACCTCAATACATTGATTATATAAATTTCTGTTGCACAGCAAAGACAAAAGGTACTAACACAAATTTTTAACAGGGAAAAAAAATGCCTACAACGGTCACTTCAAAAATTAAGGCACTACGTATATTCTGATGTACAGAAAAAATGTTATGCACAATACAGTTATCAAGGGATCTGGGGCATATTTAATCTAGAACATAGTAAACAATCTGATAATGTCAAAAGTGTGTATACAATTTGACCTTTCATACCTTGATGTGAAATAAATGTACTTAAAATATAAAATTCACAGAGTAGACCAAAAGCAGCTTTCAAAATACACATGGAATAAAAAGATTAAATTCTCTAGGTTCTATTCCACGAATACTTATTTGGTAAGTATTAATGGGCCTTATTTATGTTTCACATGTTCATTTAGCAATTAGGATACTGAGAATTCTAATTTTAAGATACTTACATTACAGCAAAAATAGACACTCATAGTGAAGTCTGAGGAATAAATGGGAGACAAACTCCTTTTTGTGTCAATTAATTGGTATCAATATATTCATCCCAATCAAACAACCATAAAACTTACATTGTTTTTAAAAACTACATATTGATGGTTGAAGGGCTCAGAACAATTAAGAGAACTAAGATTTGGGTCAGTCACGGTGGTTCATGCCTGTAAGGCTAGCGTTCTGGGAGCCCAAGGCAAGTGGATTGCTTGAGCTCAGGAGTTCAAAACCAGCCTGAGCAAGAGTGAGACCCCATCTCTAAAAATAGCCAGGTGTTGGCAGGCGCCTGTAGTGTCAGCCACTCTGGAATTGAAGCAAGAGAATTGCTTGAGCTCAAATGTTTGAGGTTGCTGTGGACTATGATGCCACAGCACTCTACTGGTGGTGGTGGGGGTGACAAAGTGACAGTCTGTCTAAAAAAAATAAAATAAAAGATAGCGGAGATTTAATGCAACAATTCAGTAGAAAGAATGAAAATAAAATGATGTAATGATATGAGCTCTAGATTATTCTCTGGCTACTTTCTCTCCTTGGTAGGTTTGCTGATTCCCTGGACAGCACTAGTGATTGAAGAGAACACAGTGGCCCAGAACTTGCAGCTGTCCCCTTGGGCTCCAGGGACAAAAGGTGAAGTCAAAAGCTGTCAAGGGAGCTGGGACTTGCTTGGAATAAAGGAAACGACAGGGAATTTAAGTGGACATTCCACGTGCCACTTCCCTCAAGGAATTCGCTAATTACTAAATTGTACATGTGTGGGATATGGTACTGACAGACTGAATATAAACAATTGCTAAACATCCCAAATAACGTGGAGAGAGATTAGCTAATTTAGGGAGGTGTGTACCACCACCCAGAGAGGGTCTTGGTTTAAACCACAGGCTTTCAGTGGAGACATTTCAAATTGCTACGTCTTAAGAGAAAGGAAAATTTTACATAAGGAATTTAACAGTTTTGACATAATAGCAACAGTTTTCCTTTACCCAATCAGACAAATAAAAAAAAGGCAAAAATTTTCTATTCTCTGAAAGAAAATAATTTCATGCAGAAATGTCCATTTCTTAAAAATATATTCTACTGATATTTAATAAAAAATTAACACACATTTCACGAAACAGAACCAAATCACCCTAAAGCAAGAAATAAAATGCCAAAGGAAATGTGAAGATGTCAGGCAAGTGATCAAGATACTGTGGTAATCAGATGAAGACTTAAAATAATTGTGGTTATCACACGTAAGGAAATAAAGAGATGGAACAGCGGCAGATACTACCAGTGTATCTGCCAGTGTAACCGGTGAACTGGAAGAGATGTCAGAAATAAAGAGCAGATTGACACACAGGAAGAGAGAAAGAAAACCACACGAGAGAACATAAGATACAATGAACACGGTCAAGAGGCTAAACACACCTGAAATTGGAGACAAACTGAGATGGAAAAGGGTTTGAAGCAATATCGGCCAGGAATCTTACAAAAGCAACTAAAGATTACAACACATACATTCAAGACATCTTATGGACTCCCCTAACTCAATACCACAAAATAAAACAAATCTAGGGGCTTTGCAATAAAACTGCTGAAAATCAAAGATACAGGAAACCTTACAGTCAGCCAGTTGCGATAGATATTTTACCTTCAAAATAGCAACGTTAAAGTGGAAGTATGACTCTTCAGCAGAAATAATAAAATCCAGGAGAAAATGGATTGATATTTATAGACTTTATAGGAAGGAAATGATAGCCATTGTGAGTTTTTAGATCCATTGGATAGATGCAAAAAAATGAAAGTAAAGACTCATTTTTATATGAAATGATAATGCTTAATTTCAAGAGATTTGCACTAAAAGAAATACTCTGGGAATACATCTGTAAATTTTTTTTTGGTAAAAGTTAGTTGTTTTCAAACAGTTCAAAACAAAAATAATAGCATAGCAATTTTTTTTGTATTTGAAATACATACAGAATAAAAATACATGGATATTATAGCAAAAATAAAGTGGTGTGAAAGGTCTTTGAGTTGTGGTAAAGTTGCTGATTTATGATTAAATTTAGCAAAGCAACAATGTCTATTTTACTAAAACTTATAAATAAATGGGTGTAAGACAAGACAAAAGAAAATTGCAAATACTTTATGAATTCAAAAGAGGGAAAGAATAGAGAAAAATAAAAGGCATATAGGACAGATTAAATAGATTAGAAAATCAGAAAATAAACAGGCAGTAGTAGATTTCAATTAAAATGTTCAGTAATTACCTTAATTGTATCCATGCTAAACTACTCTCTTTCAAAGAAAGGGATTGTTAGAGTTGATAACAAGAAAAAAAAACTCACATATATACCTTCTAAAAGACATGACCTACACACAAGGATACATGAAGACTGAAAATTAAAAAACGAAATGTGTATATATGCCAAGTCCTAACCAAAAGAAAGCAGAAGTATATACACAATATAAATCAAATTATATTTTATAGCAAAACGTATTGTCAAAGTATAGAATAATAATTTCTTCATGATAAACTACTATTCATAGAAAGGAATGCCAATCTTAAATTTGTATGTACAAGAAAAGTTTCAATGTGTATAAAGCAAAAACTGTCTAGAATAAAAAAAAAACTTTTAAAGAATAAATGTTGTAATCAGAGATTTTAAAGACACCTCTTTCAGTAAATATTTGGATTATTCTCTAACCTGAGTGAAATTAAAGTAAATATCAGTAACAAAAATATACACAGAATGTGGGCTACATTTTGAGATTAAATAACGTTCATTTATCAACTCCATGTGACCAAGAAGAGATTACAAAGGAACAAATTGTAAAAAGTTACATCAGTAGTTAAAGAAATTTATATAAATTTGTTATGTTCCTATCTCACATTATATCCTCCAAAAAATGTAGAAAAAGAATGCCCATATTTCAAAATAACTATTAAAAAATTAACAGACACAGAATTCCTTCCCCTCCAACCCCCTACCCTCCAGCCAATACCAAATCCTAGCAAGAAATCTCAAGCAGTATCTCACTTCTACTCCAAAGCAACCTTCGTGGTAGCACTCGGTCTGAAAGAAACAATCCCACAGAGAGAAGGAGTGAGTGACAGATGAAAGATAGATTTAAAGTACCACCAGAGAGAATAAGTGTGCTGTCTGTCAATCTGAAATTATTTACAAATTTGTTTGGAGACCAGAATATGACATAGGAGGAAAAGAATCTACAAGTATGTGTGATGTGACAGAGCACTCTTCAAAACAGGTCCTTTCTGGGCTGAGGAAATTGTCACAAAGGAAAAAAGAAACCTGCTTAGGAAACTGGATGGTGAAGGAGAAATAAACAAGGTGGGAATTTTATGCATTTGTAAATAAAAAAGGGAAATCAATAATTTGGAAGTTATGTTATCCCTCCCACTCCACAAAATAGATACACATTACCCCACAACCAAATCTGTCCAAAGTATCTGGACTTTGCTGTCATGAGGAGGAGACACCAGTAAACTAAAAATCCTACAAAACACCTGGAAACCACCAAACAAATAGGACAAAAGAGTTAATGCAGAAATAACAAATCAAGATCCCACACAAATCCGTTGTGACAAGCCCGCAATAAAACATTGAACAGAAGACAATGGCAGGAAAATACTCCAAACAGTTCAATAGATTCAAACGAACACTTTCTTCAAGGAAAATCACCTTGAATTAAACATTCAAAACTAGGCAGAAGAAATGCATTCCCCACCCACACCGACAGAAAGAAATGAATAGGGAATTGATTGAACTTTAGAAAGAAATGGATAACAAAAGACAAAATTACAGGACAACAACAATAAATCCAATGAAACAATTTAATAATAGGTAGGAAAACAGTAAAGAGAATATAAAAGAGACAAAGAGAAATCAGAGGGTCAGAAAGAAAATTGATACGTAAGATGTGACTAAAATACCTATAACTGGAGTCCATGAAGAGGAAAGCCAAAACCATGCAAGAGAACTAATATTCAGTCTTATAATACTAAATAAATTTATATAAGAAAACATATATATAATATGTAACATATATGATATCTATAATTCTATGAATTATATATATAATTATTTCATTATAGCTAATATGTAGGGAAACAAATGTTCCCAGAGTTGGGAAAAAAAAATAAACCTGAAATAACATTTCAGAAAGAATTATCACATGTCTAGAAAAAGTTACCCAAATCAACAACTCTGAGACATGCAGTAGTAAAAGTATTCCATTAAAAACAAAGAAAAATCCCAAAGACCTCAAAAAAAAAAAAAAATTACAAGGGCTAATGAACAGTACTAGCTACAGGCTTCTCAAAAATAAAACACAAAGTAAGTTATCAATTGATATTATAGAGTTAAAAAACAATGACTGAAAGAACTCCAGCAAACAAAGACTATTGATGAGGATTTTAACAAATATTGATACAAATTAAAGACTATACCAAGATTGAAACAAGGATGGAAAGCATATCTGAGGTGGTATACGTTATGCCCAAGCAGAAACTACGCATTTAAAAATTACAGAGTGAAGGAGAAGGAAGAAAATTAAAAAGCTCATTGATTGATTGTTGTGTAGACACTATGAGGAAGTTAAATAATCTCAATCACAGCTGACAACCATGACAGGAAGAGCTGAGATGAGGGGACACTAAGGCTAATAAGAAAGTACAGAGGTAAAATGTCCGAGTTAATGCAATCCCTGTCAAAGCATCAGTGTCAGACGTTAAGAACTTGAAAAAAAAAGTACCCCATTTTATATGGAATCAGAAAAAAACCTCAAATAATCAGCACATTACTTAGAAATAAAAACAGATCAGGAGGCATCACATTACCAGATCTCAGATTATACTATCAATGTATAGTAATCAAAATAGCATGGTACTGGCACAGAAATAGAGAAGTAGATATATGGGACAGAATAAAGAACCAAGAAATGAACCCAAGATCATCATTTGATCCTTGATAAGCCTAACAAAAACGTACACTGGGGAAAAGATTCCCTATTTAACAGATGGTGCTGGGAGAACTGGCTAGTGACCTGTAGAAGACTGAAACTGGACCCCCACCTTTCACCACTAGCAAAAATTGATTCTCACTGCATAAAAGATTTAAACTTAAGACATGAAACTATAAAAATACTAGAAGAGAGTGCAAGGAAAATGCTTAAAGATAATGATCTGGGAAAATATTTTATTAGGAGGACCCTCCTGGCAATCAAAGTGACACCAAAAATATATTACTGGGATCTGATCAAGCTAAAAATCTTCTGCAAAGCTAAGGGGCACAGTAAGTAAAGCAAATAGACAGCCTTCAGAATAGGAGATTTTTGCAGGTTGTTTCCAACCAAGGTCTGATAATTAGAATCTACAGAGAACTCAAACTAATCAATAAAAAAAAGAACAAACAATCCCATTTCTTTGTGGGCAAGAGACTTGAACAGAAATTTCTCTGAAGATGACAGGTCCATGGCCTAAAAACACATGAAAAAAATGCTTATTATCATCTTTAGTCATCAGAGAAGAGCCAATCAAAACCACTCTGAGATATCACCTAACTCCAGTAAGATTAGCCCACATCACAAAACCCCCAAACTGCAGAAGTTGGTGTTGATGTGGAGAGAAAGGAATGCTTCTACCTGCTGGGGGGACTGAAAACTAATACAGCCTTGTTGGAAAGAAGTATGGAGCATTCTCAAGGAACTGAAAGTTAACCTACCATTTGACCCTGCAATGCCATTACTAGGTATATACCCAAATGAACAAAAATAATTTTACAACAGACATTTGTACCAGAATCTTTATTGCAGCCCAGTTCACAGTAGCCAAGTCATGGAAGCAGCCTAAATGCCCATCCACCCATGAATGGATACACAAACTGTGGTATTTGTATACCATGGAATACTCTGCATATTCTTCTTAGTAAAGTATCTCAAGAATGAGGGAAAAAAGTATCCAATGTACTCAATACTATTAAGAAACCAATATATCAACACTTACACATTCATATGAATGATAAAACATAACTGTAGTCCAGAAAGAAAGAGGGGAGAGAAGGGAGGAGAGTGAGAGGAGGGAGGGCATTTGACGGGATCTCACCTAATGTGCACAATGCAAGGGCACATTTCAAAACAACTAGGAGTGTCTTATAATTGTCTTGCCACAAAATAAGTAAGTGAGATGATGGCTATGCTAATCAGTTTTATTTTAGCATTCCACATTGTATATCAAATCATCATATTGTACCCCCATACACGTATACAGTTATGATTGAATAAAAATTAAGAAAAAATTAAGTCAGCAACACAATATTGAAAAAAGCAATTCAATAATTAAAAAAATAATAGAGCAAAGGAAAGGGAAGGAAGAAAACCTCATTGATTATTGTTTGGACGCTACATGGAAGTTAAATAATCTTAATCACAACTGACAACCATGACAGGAAGCGCTGAGATGAGGCGGCACTAAGGCTAATATGGAAGTACAAAGATAAAGCTATAAAAAAAAAACAAAGCTTCCAAAATACACAAATAAAAAGATTATTACATGTAAAGAATCCACATGGCATCTCAGATAGAAAGATAGAACATACTGCTAAAATATTATGACAGGGTTGAGAGCAAACGTATCACACATGATGGAATTAACTTATCTGTTCAAAGAAAACAAACCATTTGGTTCAAGACCCAATGATATGTGGCGTATGAGAGGTAGCTAAAACAAAATGATTCACAGGGTTCAAACTTGGTGACAGGGACAAAGGGATAGCACACAAACGGCAGCAAGAATGAGGCTGGAGTAATATCCCGATAGCGGATGAACTAGAATTTAAGGCAAAAAGCTTTAAATTTGACAGTCCATTTTTTTTTGCTTGAAGCCACAAGTCATTATAAAAATATAACACTTAAAATATTTATATATCCAACAACTATGCAGCTACCTTCACGAGGAAAAATGCAGGTGATATAAAAAGAGACATAGTGTCCAAAAATTAAAGAGTGAAAAGGGATCATTAAGTTCCCAGCTTATAAAAAATACAAAAAGAACAAGAAAGTAAAACAAAATAAAATTGTATCGCAGTTATAATATGGCAAAATGATATGATCCTAGTACATGTGGTGGATGGGGAAGTGGGGAGCAGAGAGAGGGAAGGCACGGGGTGGGGGTCACGGTGTGTCACCTCTTGGGGGTGGGACATGATTATACGAGGGACTTTAGCTAACAAATGCAAGCAGGGTAACCTGGTTCTTTGTACCCTCAAAGATTCCCCAACAGCAAAAAAATAAAAATTTTAAAAAATAAATGACAAAATGGAAATTTATGGGGTAGTAGATGGAAAACCAGAAGAATTCAATAACAAATGGACATCTTACAGTTTTGCGTGTTAGCAGACAAGTGTTAAAAAAACAGGAAGAAAGCTACCTCTGTTATTCTTGATCAAGAACGTGAAAGGGTTGTGTAGCAATACAGCATATGAAATGTGAAATAGAAAAATAAGTAAACATTGAAACAGAAGTGATTCTTTAAAACCCAAAGAGACGACTTCGAAAACTGCAAAATAAACTGGAAAACCTAGATTAAAGAGATATTTTTTCCATGTAAATATTAATTATTTGTGGAAATAGTCATTATTCACAATCCTATAAAAGTCAAGCTGAATCTAATAAATAATTAAAGAATTAAAGCCCATAATTGAATTTCACAGGGCTTCTGAAAACAGAGTAAACATAAAAAAAACACTTGATATACAATATTAGAAAAGAACTTTTGAAGAAAGATCTTTTTACACTTGCATCAGAAACTCCAAATATATAGGATTACATCTAACAAAACATATGCCACATTAATCCATGGAAAACTTTAATAGAAAAGAAACATATAAATAGAGGAATAAATGGATGATGGTCATGAATTTTGATATGGTAAAAGTTCAATATGAAGAAAGTTTCAATTTCCTCTATGGACAATACATTAATGAAAATCTTTGCTAATTTATAATTGTTTAAAGACTTACAAGTTCATTATGCTTTAAAGTCTGTGCATAAATACAAAAGAGTAAGAATAACAATCTTGAAGAGAACAAAGTTGATTACATTATGCTATGAAGACTTAAAATTCTACCTAATTAAAACACTGTGGCATTTGTAAAAAATTAGAATTCCTACTTACCTTTCAAATATTACCATAGTTCTTATATGTAGTATTTTCAGCCTTGCAAGTATTTTGATCAAAACTCCGCTTTCACCTTTTGTTATAACAGTTATAAAATGATAACATTAAAAATGTTTGTATGTTTTTTTCTTACTTCAGACCATGAACTCCTCAAACTATTAGTGACTATTCCAATCAATCTGCAAATCCAGCAGTCACTGACATGTATCAGACACTCAAGGAATACGAGATAAATGATTAAAATAATACCAGTTAGGATATTTTTCATAGAAAAAAAATTCCACAAAGATAACTCAAACTCACCTCCTATGTCGGGACGAAGTTTATTGTCATAACCTTGAAGCAGTGAATTGAGAATTTGTGTAATGTCACTTTCATGTATTTTTGGAGCCAAGACCCACGTTTTGTTCACCGTCAAATCCTCATCCTCTTCATCATCTGCTTTATCGACACTAAATAATTCAAAAAAAATGATAAAAAATGCATTCAAATTCTGTATACATGGAAAGAATCATTTAAAGATTATAATTAAGAAAATAGTAAGAGGGGGCGGCGCCTGTGGTTCAAAGGAGTAGGGCGCTGGCACCATATGCTGGAGGTGGTGGGTTCAAACCTAACCCTGGCCAAAAACTGCAAAAATAAAAAAATAAATAAAATAAAATAAAATAAAATAAAGTAGTAAGAGGGAAAAATCTTTACAGAAATCTTACATTCAGTAAGACTAACACCTTTCCCGTACAAACTGTCCTGATATTGTAATACTCAACATTAAGAATCCAGTGCAATGAATGTAATAAACATTATTTAAAAATAAGGCATTTGATCATGACCACATCTGTCATTAAAGCTCATATGGACAGTGCACTAAAAAGTGAATGGTGTTCCCTGGATCTGAGCAGTTTTCAATCTGCACAATTGTATGTGCTGACGATACCACATCCAAAAATAAAAATCAAAAGGTAAAATATTCCAGGAAAATAAATCTGGTGAAATGCACTGAAAACAAACATGGAGAAAAGAATTAAGAAAATGTGAGTGAAGAAAGATTTGAAGAAATTGGGAAAATATGCTGCTCTTTCCTTTAAAGTCAGAAGAACCCAGACTTCTTAGTCCAAGAACGTTTCCAAAAATTGTCTGATCATCAGATCACTGGGGAGTGACTCATCCTCCAAATGTATTTGGGGGTGGGGGAAATAACTATGAAATTTTAGGAGCAGAAATGAGTTGAGAGGTCCAGCCCTTCATTCCTTGGTATTTGATGAGAGAGAAAACTGAGGAGCACAGGAACCACATAGACCACAAGCCTATTTATTGGCAAAACTGAGAATCAAACCCTGACTGTCCCCTAATGCTTCCTGCCGAACCTGTGCGCCTACAGGTGGAAAGATTCAGCTTGCTTCTGAATTAAGGTAGAAACGTTTAGTAATA
>NW_003852478.1:2817414-2826231 GCF_000181295.1 Otolemur garnettii
TTTTTTTTTTTTTTTTTGCACTACCCAGTCAGAATTCATTTGCTTTAGACCTAAACCTCTTACAAATTCAGCCCGTTCTACTTTTATCCTTATTGGGCATATCCTTATTGGCAACATCAATTCAAGTTTAAACTGCTATCACCTCTTATCTTCACAATAGTTCTGTATAGGTATTATCAACACATAATAAAATGCATTATTCTTCTCCATTTTTCTTCTCTCCTTCCTGTCAAAGAATTAAACCTCTCACCCCGGGAACGTCTATCTTGGTCGTGTGACCTGTGATCCTCCTTCCTGCTGGAGGGTTATACTCTGGTCCTGTGATTGGTTGTGGCTAATGGGATGTAAGTGACACACGTCCCTGCTGAGCAGCAGGTTTAGTGTCAGTGAACTTCACTACGTCTCTCTGTCCTTCTGCCCAAAGACCGGCCATCCTCAGACAGAGGCTACTCCAGAGCTTCCCTCTCAGAGTGAGACAGTCATGGGCAGAGCCAGGCGAGCTGCAGTGAACATGTAACATTTACTGAGATCACACACGGTAGTTCGCTATCACTGTGTAACCTAATATATCCCAGCTGGCAGCTCCTGTGTGATCAATTTTATTTTCATCAGCATTTGAGAAAATCAATGGAGCGATGTTGAGTAGCACATGCTCAGGTTTTTACCTTCTAAATCCTCACCAGTTCCTCCTGCCTATGCTGTCCCAGTCCTAGTGAAATCTCCCCCTCAAAAAAATATATAATTCAAGTTAACAGACTGGAAAAGAAAGCTCTCTAGCACAGTCAGAGGCTAAAACTCTCACACCCCAAAGCTCAGGTTTCCTCCATTATTATTATATCCCACTACTTCATGGATGTGGAAATAACCCGTCGGAAGTTAATTAACTTGACCAAGGTAACTCTACATATTGCAAATATGGTAGAAGTATATTAGACACCCGGTGTGGGTGAGAACAGTGAGAACAATATTCTCAGATGCTTACAGATAGATAAGTATGAAGGCTTTGACCCTGTACTTCTAAGGATGCATTGATTATTACAAAGTTCAGTTTTTTGGGGGGCTGGAGGGGGAAAAAAGGCACTCTGGCCCCAGCTAGAGTGCTGTGATGATATTACGGCTCACTGCAGCCTCGAACTCCTGGGCTCAAGTGATCCTCCTGCCTCAGCCTCCCAAGTAGCTGGGACTACCGGTGCCCACCACCACCCTTGGCTATTTTTTCCATTTTTTCGTAGAGACAGGGTCTCACTCTTGCTTACGCTCCTCTCAAACTACTGAGTTCAAATGATCTTCCCCCTGGTCTTCTAGAGTGTTAGGATTTTACAGAAACTTTTACTACTGTGTGGATTTCTAGAGAACATTTCATTAACAGATTTTTGTTTAAGTTCTCATTACAGGAATTATTTTAGTGTGTTTAACTTTGTGAAGTATGTATTACCTAAATTACTGGAAGATTGTTATATAAGTTCCTTCAAATAATTTCCTATTAGTTTTTCTAAGTAAATAAACACATATATAAATACAATATTGAAAATACTAAAGTATTGAGTCTCTCGGCAGGTATGGTCTTCTGGAAAGTTTTCTCTTCTTATTAGATTTGTTGAAATATTGACAACAATCCAAACTTTAGGCTCCATTCAACTCTAAATCCCAGTTTTATAGGCTGAAACATGTCGAGATATAAGCAGCTGCTGTGTATATAAGAAGCTGACCTTTCCGTGAAACACGATTGTAGTCAAATGGAAGTTCCCAGAAAAAAAATGAAAGTTTTTTTAATATATATTTCATGGTGGAAACAAATCTGAAAACCACATGCCAACAGTGATTTATATTCTCCTTTCCCAGGTAGCCACTAATAATATAAAGATTGACCTCAATAATATTGCAAAACACTCTTTCCTCCTTTTTTGGAAAAAATAGAAAGGAAATTTTATAATAGTGAATTTTATCTATACCTTCCCTCTAAGCTATCTAAATTGTCTTCAAAATATTTATTACTCTGAGAATTATACTAGTATTATTTTGGTGATTATAAAGTACTTGTCATAATTTTAAAGGCACAGTTCTGATAGCATACTTGGTATCCTGATGTCTTTCAGAGGCTAAGAGATCTTTGTCATTTTTATGTATTTTAAATGACTATTTGGGAAAATTAGGTATGATTTTTATAAATAGTTATATGAGAATTTCCAGCCTCATGCTCAAGAACTTAAATAATTAAAGTGTTACTCTATCCTCACAGGAAACAATTTTAGACATCTTACTATACACATATAATTTCACTAATTGTTTATTATAATGTTTGCTATTTTTATTACTGTTATGAGCAATTGAGTGTCTACTATACACCACAATTTCAGGAACTATGCATTAGGTTCATTTTACATGATATGTCATTTAAACCAAAGAATTGTCATGAAATAAAGATTTATATACCTATTTTAAAGTTGAGACAAAATAAGATTATAGAATTTACAGGAAACACAACTACAAAATATCTAGGATTCAAAATAAGTTTGATTTCATTTGAAAATAGGTTTTCTTTTTCCTTGGCAGTGTGCCTGTGACTATCTCAAATTGTCTTTATTGAACAATCCAGAGAGGTTGGATTTCAAATTCCCTAATTGAGAAGAACACAGGAAGGCTTAGGATATATAACTAAGAAGTATATTTGGATTGTATGTGACGAGGTAACCTCAGCCTTTCTCCTCTGAGAAGGGTCAACAACAATCTCAAGAAATCACAGTTTCTGATGAAAAAGTAATGTGTGCTCAATCTCCAACTCAATTTTGTAATTCTTTTAATACAGTAAATACCATGTATTAAGAATGTGCTAAGATTTGAGAATATAAAGACAAATAAAACTGTCAACTTGAAATCCTAGTTCTTGGGAGGCTGAAGTGGGAGGATCCCTTGACCTCAGGAGTTCAAGGCCAACATGCACAAGAGAGAGACCCCATCTCTACTAAAAATAGAAAAATTAGCTGGGCATTATCATATGCCTATAGTCCCAGCTACTGGAGAGGCTGGTGCAAGAGGATTGCTGAAGCCCAAGAGTTTGAGGTTGCTGTGAGCTATGATGACACCACTGCACTCTACCCAGAGGAACAGAGTGAGACTCTGTCTCAAAAACACAAAACAAAACAAACTTGTAGTCTTGATCTCAATTATCTATTTTTATAGTGAAAAAGAAAACTTTTAAAACAAATGATTCAGAAAAACATCATACATAAATATGCTTATCATAGTATTATGCATGATAGCACAATTTTTGAACAATAGGAGTATGTTTAACTAAATAATGATATATTCACATAACAGAATGTACACATCGATTCAATTGCTGGTTGTGAAGAGTCTGTAAAAACATGAAATTGTGTTTACAATTTAATATTATATGAAAAAATAACATACAACGATTTGCTCCCATCATCACCTATGTATAAATGGCTTAAGAGATTTGATGGGAAAATAGCATAATATATCTGTTTCATACTCTACACCAGTGGAGCAATTGAAAATGCATTTTTTTCTGTATGTTAGTAGTATCCTACAATCGTTCTGTTCATCTATCTTATACTGTAAATGCATGAAAAGGAGTTAGTTTGACTCAGATACCAGACAGTGCTCTGAAACAGTAGGCGTCAGACATCCACTGTTTCCAGAACCTTCTCTTCTCGCCTTGCCCCCTTCCTCCAGTTCACTTTTCCTATGTCTAATGGATCTTGGCATCTTCTGGAAGGCCTCTTGCTCTCACATGCTCCGGCTGCAACATGAGACTATTTGTTAAAGAAAGTTTTTGAGTCACATTGTACATCATTGCTGGTCTCTTCTTGCCTTCGTGAACTTAGCTATTTTAACATACACACACATCCCTGCTGATGTGCAAAACTGCCGTACGTGAAAGTTCACAAATGACTGTAGGACCTTTCATTTACATCATGAACAGGAGTTTTGAACTAATAAATAAGAGCTCATGTAAGTAAAGGAGACAAGGCACATTATACCATATAACCACGAAGGGAGTCTACCTTTATCAATAGAGAAATAATACGTGCCTATAGCACGCCCATAAATTAATATAAACTGTTTTTTATGGGTAGTGAACACTCACTAAGATTTTCCCAGGACAATACTGGTTTGTACCTATTGTCCTAGAATAATTTTTAATGCCACTCTCTCCCTCATTCAATGGCCTACTTTAGATGATAAATTACATAGTCAGCCTATACACAGTTCACACAAGGTGGACTGCAAATGTCCTGGTTCTGATGCACAAGAGAGCCTCTTCCATTAATCTGTTAAGAAAGAAGAGATGAAACTCAGAGCAGCTTAATGAGTTGACCCAGGAAGATGAGTAAACCCTAAAGGAATACTGATAAACATTTTACCCGCAGTTTGAAAAAATGATATAATTGCCAAGTGAAATGCACTGATAAAGTCATTTCTAGACTCCATTGGAAGGAAAAAAGACCGTTGCTGCTACTTGAACTGAGTATGTCCACGGGAGAAATTCACTAGAGTAAACGTAGTAGATAACTTCCGACTGCTACTTTCTCTTCACCAATTGTGATACAGTCACTGAGTCTTTATATTCTCATAGGAAAAATTTCACCGTGTGTCTTAAAAAGTAAATATCAAATTTGATTCTTCATATTGTTGTCCTCTGAGGTTACCATACTCTTATCTTCTGCAACCAAGTCTGGCTAATATAATTTTTATAGCAAGTTAAGCAGCAATCAATTTAAAACCCAGATGATGGGTAGATATACTTGATCAAGACATCTTTATTCTTTCTTTTTACACTTAGAAAATAATTAAATATGTTCAGAAGTCATGACTACTACCATTAGTTTTGTCATTTTAGTACCATTCAATATAATTAATTAGCTGGGTCATTTTGCTATGTTACCATTTTAATATTTCAATAAACATAATTCAATGA
Source organism: Otolemur garnettii (assembly GCF_000181295.1). Taxonomy (NCBI): domain Eukaryota; kingdom Metazoa; phylum Chordata; class Mammalia; order Primates; family Galagidae; genus Otolemur; species Otolemur garnettii. Next base: position 2,822,357 of record NW_003852478.1, read on the forward strand.
GATGTTCTGGTGTGCTTGCTGGTGTTCATTATTTATTTGATAAAAAGCAAAACTGGTTAGAATGGAACAAAAAGTATAGGTGCACTCTCCAAATTGGTATTTTATATATTTTATATAATAATCAAGAACTAAATTCAGTTTGTTTTTATAACACGGTTTTCCTTATTAGTGATGTAGAATTTCTTTAGAGCTTCTGTATACTTAAAATCGTTAGGCCCCACATTTTTTCTAAGAACATAGGATATTTGAAGTAGAAGCCTCTTTAGAGATTGTCACTTCATACTCACGAAATAAAAAAACAAAAACACTGGAATTCCGAAAACATAAGTGATATCATTAGTGTCTCACAGCTACTTAACGCTAACAAAATTTCATGCAATGATCACATTACATGTAACAAAATTCATATTACATGTAACAAAATTCCATGTAATGATTATATTACATGTAACAAAATTCATATTACATGTAACAAAATTCCATGTAATGATTATATTACATGTAACAAAATTCATATTACATGTAACAAAATTCATATTACATGTAACAAAATTTGTATCACATGTAACAAAATTCCATGTAATGATATTACATGTAACAAAATTCTATATAATGATCCTGTCATATCTAAAAAGATTGCAATAATCCCAGTGTATCAGCGATGATATTTGCCACATTGTATATTAATTATTTAGAGAAATATCTTCTAGTAAGACATACTAAGAGGTTTGGGTAAGAAGAAGTTACTACAAAATATTTTAAAGACTCTAAGAAGATAGATAATAAAATCATCAACTGTCTATAAAACCAACACCCAATTTAAGAAGTAAAATCTTCTACATTCTTCTGCCTCTCCAGAAATTACACTTGTTCTAATGTATGTGGTTCAGTGTTATAGTAAATGTAATAGCCAGTGCATTAGCAGTTAATTATTACATTTTACTATATACATATATATTCCTATCTGACACAAAGATACATACAGCTACAGTAAGTTGTAAATAGAGTCATGCAATTCATTTTATCTAACAGAATGAAATAGTATTTAATTCTCATTTCCTCACCCTCCTGTTGCATTAAATACCTTTGAACCACTTTTCTTTTCTTTCCTTTTTTTTTGAGACAGTCTCCCTCTGTCCCCCTGGATAGAGTGCCGTGGCATCACTGTAGCTCAACCTCAAACTCCTGGGCTCAAACGATCCTCTTTCCTCAACCTCCTGAGCAGCTGGGACCACAGGTGCCCACCACAAAGCTTGGCTAAGTTTTCTACTTTTAGTAGAGACAAAGGTCTCACTCTTGCTTAGGCTGGTCTCAAACTCCTTTTAAACTCAATCTACCCACCTCGGCCTCCCAGAGTGCTAGGATTACAGGCATGAGCCCCAACATCCAGTCTGAACCACAATTTCCTCATCCAACTTTGAGGCTTTAGATCTCTGTAGACCCTTAGGTGGCGAACGAATATTAAAAGTTACAACAGTTGTAAAAGATCATTTAAGACTTCCTCCTTAAAATGATAAGGGGGCCAGAGTAGTCTTACTTTCTCAGAAATCAAGCAACAGGAACAAAGAGAGCAAAACGGGTTCCCGAACTCTGTCTCTGACAAAGAAACTTCCCAAATTCCAAGCACAAAAAGAATCAAGGACCATAGATGTGTGAGCAAGCTGGCAGAATGGTCTTGCTTGAGACCAGGGCAAACTCTGGATGCAAGGTCAACAAACAGATGCACTGTTGGCAGATATGAGTATTCCCTGAAATTGTCTTATAAACAAAAGCAAAGAAAATAAAAGCCAGTTTTCTCAGGCTGAAGGGAAGAACACAGCCATCTTTGCATATGGCTGTATAAATTGAAAGAGAGTGTCCTGGCACTTTATGACAGCCTTATAGCTGCCTATCTTAGTTGCCTAGAACTTTACATAATTTAGTAAGAGTTTAGAACATATTTAGTAATTTCCAAACTCTTGGAAATACAAAACAAAGGGATATTTTAAGAGGATAATTATTAACCTGAGAGAAGTTTAAAAGTTCAGAAAAATTGTTATTATGCTATACAACATGACCCATCTGTGACTATAGTAACATATTTATTATTAATTTGATCAATATCATATTATTTATCTCCAGACACATGCGCCTTCAAATTTCTAAAACATACACTATAAGTGCATATGTTAATGTGTTCTCTACAAGTTATTCTGCGCATGCTCTTTCTTTTATATTCATTGCTATTGATCATTGAAAAGCAAAACAAAGGAGCAAAAATCCTATTTAAAGCAAGAGTTAGCCAGAAGTATTTTATTCTTCTGGGTCCAGTAGTTCTTTGCTCTCCTGCCTGAAAAGACTAGTTTTATAGACAACTATGAGTGTATTTCCCTTAGCTGTAATTCTACTTTGTCTAAAGACAATCCATAGGCATGAGCTGTCTGTACCCCAGGAACCCCAAGATAATGCATTATAATAATATACACAATTCCTTAGGTCAAGTTGTTTAGACTGATGTACATACCTGACCTGTAAGCTGAGCCAGACTTTCGCCTCTGACAGTGGAGAACTTTAGCCTAAATCTGTGGATCTAGGTTTGTGGGGTAGCCCAGAAGGGACGTTTTCTGCTGCCATGATCCCAGAGCTGCCCATTCCTAGTTCTTCTGACATTTCATTGATTATTCCTCCATTGCATCACATCCCATAATTAGTCATTTATATGTTAACATTGGTTTGTTTGCCTAAGTGTGGTCTCATTTTTTGGAATGAAAAGAATCTTTAACACACTACAGAAGATTTTGACACAGAGAAGGGAAGATCTGTGCTCATTGATTTATTTTGCATTGTTGGTTAAAAAAAAGAAGTGACACAAGGGACGCCAATGCCTTAACCCTCCATTAAGAACCCCATCCAACACCTGCTCAGGCAACTGATGGCAAAGCTTCCGTTATATGCTCCCCAAAGGGCAATAACCTGTCTACCAAGAAAGAGCATCTCAAATGAGCAGCTTTTGTTCCTGAAAATATAATATAGCAAGAACAACATTACTTCTCAGACTTAGACAGAAGCTTGTAACTTAAGCACAATGAACACTGTGTTCTCCTGTGCTCAGTTGAACTAAGTTGAGGACAGCTAAGTTCAGTAATTACTGGGATGTGAACTCTGTTTTGTTTTTCTTTCACCTAACACCTCCTTTCCTTGTGACTGAACCTGAACCCTTTTTCTTCTTCAGTCATTTTTTATAAGTGAAGTAACACAAATGGATGTAATTGTAAATAATAAATTGTGGATGTGTCTATAAGCTACCTGCAAAATGAATCATGGGGGAAGAGGAGCAAGAGTGGTTACCTAGGTCATCTTAGCCCCTATGGAACCACACTTATTATTTTGAATATGATTTCTCAGTTGTCTTTTGACTCCCCTCTGCACCCTTGAATACATGGTTTCCTTTTTGACTTTTCATTAATTAGCAACCCATTATAGTTTGTCATTTATCAGCCAAGTTTTAAGCATGGTTTATGACATAGTATGAATAGTTTGATCAAGTTTGTATGTTCCCGAGATAATGCATTAAATAATATACACAATTCCTTAAGTTTTAATCTGGTTGTGAATGTTGTTCCTTAGTACTTCAATGCAGACATCTAATTGTACACACACACACACACACACGCGCACGTGCACGCACATACACACACAAACACACACACTCTCCTCCTTCTCACTCATTTTCCCCCTTTTTTATCCCTCCCTCCTTGTGTCTCTGTTCTTGGAGATGTCAGCAATCCTGTTCTAATTTATATTTTCCAAATATACTGTTAGTTTGTTCGGTTGTTATTAAACTACGAAAATTTCATGTTCTACAAACTCTCCAATTGGACAATGTTTCTGCTAAC
>NW_003852478.1:2841115-2843535 GCF_000181295.1 Otolemur garnettii
TTTTTTTATCTACAGCAATACTTCACTGAGTCAAAGTTTTTCCTAAAATTATTAACCTAGTACTACACATATTTCAGAAAGCATATTGTTAAATACTAAGTAATTTTTTCTAATTTCTGTGATTCTAGCAATGAACCCATGATTGCACTATTTTTCCTTTTTCTCTGCTTCTTTCTTTCTCTCCTTTTTCTTTTCTTTTCTTTTTTGCCTTCATGCAAAGTCATGTTAATTGTTCAGACTTACATTGCATTAGCAACTGAGAGATTTATAGTCAAGGATGCAGGTTCTGGTCTCAAAACACATGGATATAGGTCTTAGGTTCAGTATTTACTAACAAGATGACCTTTACCTTTAGCAAATCCCTAAAAATCTGTGCCTCAGTATTTCCATCTGTAAAATGGAAAGAGTAACAGTATCTGGGCTATATTCTCCCTTCATGCTTGCTTAGTAGATTTGGTTAAGCACAGCCTTCTAGGCTGAATACTTGTCTTCAGAATTTGGGTGACATTTTGCCCCTAGTTTTCTGGTATTGCTGATGAGACATCTCCTGGTTCTCTAATTCTCTTTCATTAATTATGATCTATTTCCTCTGTATCTTCTGTCCTCAAAAATGTAGACTTCTCTGTGTATCTTTAGAGCCCTTAAGGTGTATTTTCTTATTTTGAACAACAACAAAAAAAATGTTTTCCTTGGATTAATAGCATACATCTAGGTTTTAGGAAGTGACTATAAGCTCCATATTGACAGTACTCATATGTATGAGAAGTATTATACTGGGTATAGCACACAGCAATCATTGAACAAGTATCTCAATAATACTCATTGGATAAATGAGTAGTTGATCTCTCCAAAATCTAAAAGACAAAGTAACACACAAGGATTTCACTCTATTGCACTTAAAACCACTTTAAGATAAATAATGCCAGAATAACTATCATTCCACAGATTATCTGTTATTACATCTTTCTTTTCAGATAAAATTTCAAGTCTTATGTTTTTGCTCATTTTTTTCCCTTTTGGTCTTGAAACAAAATGCAGGTGTCATTTTCACTGTTCACAAATAGATTCTTTACCTCAAAGATTTGTTTGTAATCACCCCCAGTGGGAAATAGAAGAGCCCAAGCAAGAATTTCGATTGCATCATAAAGTCCAGGATTCTCAGTTGGTAATCTAACCATGTGTGAATTATTCTCCCGAAACTCACTCCTCCCCTTCCCTCTAGGGGAGTCATTTATTGCATTTTCATTATGATTTTCTCATTATCTCCCGAGCCATTTTTCAGTTTTCTACCCTTCCATTCCTCCCCTTTGGGCCTCTACAGTCATCCTTATAAGCCTACATTAGACTCAACTACTTAACAATTGAATCAACTGCCAAGTATTTCCTTTTGTGGTTTAGCCAACAGTGTGTCTCATAGTGTAGAGTGGAGGAAGAACATTGCTCGTTTGGATAACCTAAAGGGCTCTATAGCATGTGCATTTTAGCTTCAAAATCATTCTTTCTTCGTCCTTTGAATATTTAATTACCATGGAACATCATCACTTAATTATTTTGTTCTTAAGTTTTAATAATTATCATCAGCATTTTATTAGAAAATCAAGCCCCAAATCCAGATACCTAAAAATATCATTGATTTGCTACCACTCCCACAAAATATATTACTGAAATTATTTAAAAATAATATATTTAAAAATATATATTTACATATTTTCATTTGAGCAATTGAAAAATTAAAACAAGTTATTGTTCTTGGGTTCTCCTAGAATACAAATTCCCAGTTTTGTAGGTGACTTTTTAGAATAGCTAAAATCTCAGAGCACTTTTAAAACTCTATACTATAACTTATTTTAATTGGATTTTTTTCAAGACTACAACTAAGTTAAATCAAACTGAAGAGATTTTTAAGTGACTTGTAGCATGCCATGAAGAATGAAATACAGGGACCTCGATTACAGCTTTTAGGTATAATGATAAAATAAGTTTCCATAGTTCAGCAGTACATATAAAAATCAATGAAGTGTCTCTTCTCTATGCACATAATAGAAACTGATGAAGAAAGAAGCAATGGCTCTAATTAGATATAAGAAACAAGAGCTTTCAATTCTGTAAATCCCCCATATAGATGAATTTAAAGATGTATTTTGGAAACCAGTGTAAAGCACAAAAATTCTTGCAAACAGAACCATCTGTGGGTAGCTTTGCAAATGTCTCTCAGAGGAAAGAAAAAGTGAGAGGGAATAGGATTGTACAGAATGTATACGTGTTGACACCAATTAGCTCCAAGTAAATGCTTTTAAAAGCATGAAAAGTTCATCACAACTTTAGTTACTTTAAAAAGTGAATATATGAACTCTCATAACTGATCCCCTAAGAGCTAATTATAACAGCAACCTATGGATTTATTTTTTATTATGTCTTTG
>NW_003852478.1:2844023-2855501 GCF_000181295.1 Otolemur garnettii
AAAAAAAAAAGCATACAGGTTGTTATTTCAGAAAACCACTGGGCAAATCTGTTTTTACTTTTATACTCTTAGGAAGGTACATGTTCTTCCTAAATATCTTGTGTAAATTTTTGTAACATAGTCAAAGAAATAAGCCATTATGATGCAACATGCACAATAAGTATTTATCTCGTAGGATGTTTGTGCCTATGCAGAACACATGGCAAATTAACCAAAACTGTAATAATATTTTAAAAATCACTGCCAAAAAATTTCTAGCAAGCCTAATATTACTTATCATACTTTAATCCAATTTCTATTTTCTGAGAGAAAATACAATTGTTTTACCTAGTGGTAACGGCAGATGTTCAGTCTAGTTTTGTGCTAAAATTTACAATAATAATTCATTTTAGCAATGACAAAAGTACTTACTAAGACATGTTTGTGTCTTTGCATGAGTGTCCTTTACTCTTGAGTTCTAAGCAGGATTATATAATACAATATAATGTTAAATATCGATTCATTTGAAACAAGTTACATGACATGAATACGGTGTTTAAGACCATTATATTGTCTATTTTTAACCTATAACTCTGTACACTCAACACTCCCATGCACAACACACAGATGCCACTGAAGCATTTTGTTTTTCTACTAGAATGATTTTAAAGTTTCACTGAAAGGTATTAGAGCCCAGTCTTGCTTCTGTTAAACTGAAGGTTTGTGACTGGTAATCTCTCTCTTTCTCTCTCTCTCTCTCCCTCACCTCTCTCCCATTCCCTCCCCTCTGTGTCTCTCAGTCTCTCTCTCTCTCACACACACAGCCAAGACACTCATACCGCCATACATTCTTTAATTACTAGTGGACAGCCAATTAAAATAAAAACCACTCAAAGCTGTTTCAAATAAAATAAACGTCATTTTTGTCTTTATATTACACACTTGCAATGCTGATAGACGTTTTTAGCCAGATATATAATTTTTCTTGATGTAAAACATGGATTTGTTCCAGCAACTTACCCAAAGAAGCAGGGGAGGGAAAAACAATATTAGTTGATAGAAAAGCATTATCTGTGGCATGCATTGTAACAAGTTTCTGAAATAACTTTGTCTTTGAAATATGGAATCATCCAGAAAGTTCTTCAATGACATTCATTCATTAAATCTAGTAGCAAAGTCATTTCCACTCCCCCTCAACCCTCCCCAGGAACTAAAGCTTTATGACTTTATACTCTGCTTGAAGTAAAAAACTGAACTAATCTCAATGCTTCAGAAATAAGCTGATTTTTTCCTATATGCAAGTGAACGGATCTAATCAGAATATAAAATGATGGTAAATATTGCACATGGGTCGGGACATGTAAATGACTTAACTTAGAATTAAAAAAAAAAAAGAAAGAAATGGAAATAAGGGACGAGGTAGATACCAAAGAATAGTTTTAGGTCTTTGAATTTACTCACCAGTTTCCCAAATGCAGGGCCAGTAACAAGAACATCAATCTCACCCCTCTACTTTGATTCCACAGAAGAAAGGGGGAGAAGAGAAAAGCTTTCCAGGAACCCATCAGGGTCGCTTTTTCTGTCTGTCTGTCTGCACTGGCTCAATTCTCCAAGCCGGGACTTTGCCTCCCACCGCAGCAGCAGCCGGGCGAGTACAGCAGGCAGAGTGTGGGAAAGCGATACACCTCCCAGCCAGGTAGGACGCAACTCCCGGGGGAACTGAACGGGGGAGCCAATCAGAGCGGGAGGATGCTTGCATAAATTATCTTAAGCAGAGTCGGGCCAATCGGCCGCCCCGGGAGGCGGGGCTTCCCCTACTAGAAATTGAGCCCAGTAGGGAAAAGGGCTCCGTTTTTCTAAAAGGAAAACAAACCTCTTCTCCCGGGCAGCCGCGGAGAGACGTTCCAGTGGCCCTGACAAATTCTCTCGCTCGGGAGAAGCTGCCTCCCTCCTTCCCCGGCTTCCCTTCCCGTCTGACTCTGTTTCGGCGCCGCTGCCTCTCTCCTCTCCGGCGGTTGGATTCTGAGTCTGTCTTCCCAGAAAGACCCGTGGGAAACAGGCAATGCCTAATTGGTTTTCCCCAGGCTCGCGAGGATTCTGCTAATTTTCGTTAATTATCGTTGTAATTGTGAGGGTGGGGCGGCGTCTTATTGTCTTGGTAGACCCAGCCCCCGGCGCGATGCCCCCACCCAAATGAGCATTCCGAGGACGGTGACTGTCACCAGCGAGTGGACGCCCCAGCGGGCTCCGTGCGCGGCTAGAACCGCGTTGGCTCCAACCCCACACCCCTGCCGCTGCCTGAGCGGAGGACGAGCAGTTCCCTTCTCCCGCCAGGCACCAGACCATGACACTGATGAAGAACTCCGGGCAGGAATGATCTCATTTTACAAATGCAGAAACTCAAATCTGATTTTGAAAAGACCATCCCAGCCATGGGTGATCCTGGCTCCTTTCTCCCTCCCCAGTTGCCTCTGCGTTTGTTGAGCTCCCGTGTTGGAGACCCAACTTCAGAGGCTCTGCCTGGAGTTCGCAGCAGAGCCCGACAGTTGCCATGGCAACCAGAAAGCCTCTGGCAGCTGGAACCACTGTACGGGAAGCCGCCGGCGGTGGTGGGAGCGGGCTCTGCCTGCCCAGCCATCTTCGGCTTGCTCGCCTCCCTAAAATCGCGCTTCCTGCGGAAGCCGCCGGAGGTTGGGGTCTTCGGCTGTCTCATTAATCACCCCCACGACCACCTCGAATTGGCCAGATCAGGGGCTGCACTGCGATTTACCACCTAGTTACCTAAGACGCTTTCTCTCTCCAGTAAACATTCAAGCCAGAAATAAGGGGGCTTGTGCATGGCGGTGAGGGGACAGTTGCACGACCTACTGAAATCACTTAAATAAGCCCAATGGGGCAACAAGGCTACCAATTTATTTTCTTTCTCTAAATAACGAAAGACACAGGGCTGGCGTTTTCTCCCCTCTTTCATAGATCCTCAATCCTTTTAGTCTCCTCTGCAAATACGCATTGACCCTCCTAGGTTTTTTTCTCCCACTACATTTTAATTAGGGAACATTTTTCACTTCTACAAAACAGTAAGTCCAGGTAGCCCATTCCAAATAATGTAAATAAAAATAAAGTTTTATTATATAGGTTTTGAGATGAATAAATTTACGTAAAATCTGATGTCCATATAAACCCCACTTGTTGTTTTTCCTTTTCTCTTTTACGGTTTCAATTAGGAACGAGCTTGGGATAGGCATTTAACTGTTTCATTCAATGCACACACTAATTGCCTGGTCTGCTTAGCCAGTGAACTCGGAATTAGTTCACAAGAAGTATGTTGTGGATAACAAATAATTGTCTACTTACCCCTTGCATCTTGCTAAAATTCGGTAATCTTTTTGCATATGTTAATAAGAATATGATACATAATAATGTTATACAACCGTAGCTGACCATTCTCCCATTGGTAATTCTCAAGCAGGTTTCACTCTTATTCTTTTCATATATGACAGAAACTTGCTGAGAGCAGTTACAAGAAATTTAACGGAGAAGAAAGGTGAAGGACATATCCTTGGGTACCAATAAGTGGTTTGTGAATTCTCAGAAAAGATTTTTAAAAATTGGAATAAAAGAAAATTTCCTGTATTTTTCAAAATCTAGATTTTTGTCAGTTTCACAATGAAATATTTCCCATCTTGTTTCATTCATTTCTACCAAGCACATCTATGAGACCATATATTTCTGCATCTCTTCCTTTTATACATACACACACAGTAGATAAAACCTCTGCAAGTTGACTACCCAAGGCACCTCAGCATACAGAGGTGGTCAACATAAGGACCTAGCCCTGCTGTACTGATATGGATGGGGGCAAATGTCTGGGTCAACTTGAAGAACATTGGGTCAACTTAAAGAGGTGTCAGTGATGGGAGGTGGTCAGCTATGAGGTTCTACTATATAAATATATATATATATGTACATATATATATATGTTTTCTTTTTATACTATATATCTTCTGGGAAACTGATCATAGTCTACTGTCATAGTTAATTATTTTTTGTTTGTTTGTTTGAGACAGAGCCTCAAGCTGTCCCCCTGGGCAGAGTGCTGTTGCATCACAGCTCACAGCAACCTCCAACTCCCGGGCTCAAGCGAGTCTCCTGCCTCAGCCTCCCAAGTAGCTGGGACCACAGGCACCTGCCGCAATGCCCGGCTATTTTTTGGTTGCAGTCGTCATTGTTGTTTTGGTGCGCACGGGCTGGATTTGAACCTGCCACCTTAGGTGTATGTGGCTGGTGCCTTACCTACTTGAGCCACAGGCACCGAGCCATCATAGTTAATTATTATTCACTTCAAACAGTGTAAAGGGAATTGAGCCCTCCAGAACCTATGATGCTTTGGATGTAAGCCATGTGTTGACCTGACATTCTGTCCCATCTGATTTGTCAAGCAGCTGTATGTGTGTGAAGGAAGATAGATACAGTAGGTTCTGAATAAAGCAATTCAGGTACATTGTGCTCATCAAACAAACAGGGGCACACGCATGAGGAAACAAATCAGGGGTTTTGCAGGATTCTATGTCAGAAGAACGAAAGTGGCTACAGGAAAGGAACTGAAGAAAGCTCTGTCTTTCCTAAAGGCGGTGGTTCTCAACTGGACCCAGTTTGACCCCACGGAGCCTTTGTCAATGTCTGGAGATATTTTCTGTTGTCACAACCTGAGAGTCAGAGTGAGCTCCTGGTATCTAGAAGGTAGAGCCTGGAGATGCTGCTTTGGATTCTGGAAAGCAAAGGAAAGTCTTCCCTAGCAAAGAATTGAGCTCAAAACGACAACAATGCCATGTATTAGAAGCCCTGCAATCTGACTGAAGCAGATAGGTAATTACGGTCCTTTGCAGCTGGTGATTTGCTTACACTGTCATTGATGTTACTGTTCTCCTTCTTTTGACTGGCTACCCACAATCATTATATGCTTGTCTTAAATCAGGTTGTAATGACCGTGAACCCATAGTACATAGCAATTTTCTTTTTTCCTCAAAATCATGAACCATCTTTGAATTAAATGCTTGGGAGTATCTATTAAAATGCAGATTTATGGGCTTCACTATGAATTAGAATTTCTAGTAAGAACCTCTGGACATGGTCATGCATTTGAAAGTTCAGAGTTGGAGAACCATTGCCCTCCCGTCATTTCACAAAATGAACAGGGAGACAGAAACCTGATCAAGTGTGTGCAACTCTGGCCCCAGCAAAGCAAGGTCTCTGCACGACTCATCTGTCCATTGCTAGTTAATGTATTCAGTACTGTTTATGAAGAAACTGATGCCCAGCACCAAGCCTAGCTTTAGGAATACAATGGTGGCCAAAACTTATGACTTTGTGCCTTAGTTTCTTCATCTAGGTGAAAGAGGATAAAAAGTCTACTTAGTTTATGGAGTTGTTTTAAGGATTGAATAGAAGATCAATTGAGTCCATACCTGGATAACAGAAATTACTCAAAAAAAAAGTTACCTATATTGTTATCTCATTGAGGGTAGGTGTTAAGTCCAGTTGTTCACTTCAGCCCCTAATACAGCGCCTGGCACAGAATAGTGAATTTGGAAAATGGGCACATGGAGAGGATTCAGGGGATTAGTGGAGACTGAGGGCCTCGCCATAACCTCAATGTTACCCTAATAATTTGCTTCTCCAGAGCAAAGGGTCATTTTAAGACATGTTTCACCTCTTCTGATACACTTTTCTTCTGATAACCAAAACTCTAAGTCAAGAGAGAATGACATAGGCTCCTAAAATAATGGCTCAAATCTCACATTTTTGTCTTGTCATATACTATGCCCTTACTCTAGGAGACCCTTCCCTCTTCATCATCTGCCTAATTCATTTTCATTCTTTCTGATTACGTTTGAGGGTCATTTTTATAAAAAGGCTTTATTGATTATTCACTGCATACTAATCTGCCTTACAGGAATGTCCAGTAATGAGGGATGACATTTTGGGTGCTATGTGGTGCCAGGGATTGTTCTAAATGGTCATAAATTATGGTTACATATACTCGTCTGTCCTTCTAAAGCAGATGCTTTATATCTGTGTAATGGAACATATTGAATTTTTGGAAACTCTCTGTATTTCTAGCCCAACTGCCAGTTCTGTTTTATAAATTGTATATACTAAATATATTTAGAATGTATACGATCTGGTATTATATTATGTTTGTAAGAGTATGTGCACATTTGATTAGGATCTTTCTACCCCAAGAATGCAGCTCCTTGAAGGTGGTGACTTCTTTGCTTGCATCACTTCTGTAAAGCAAAGGCTAGTCGGTAACACACAATCCATAAATATTGATGCCGCTCATTTGGCCATTTCTTTGTCTTTTTCTCAGTCTCATCTTAAGTAGCACATCCTCAAAGAAACCGTAATATAATGATACTTTGATTTAGATTAACTCCTCAGTCTAATAGCCCTCAGGACTTTTCCTTTCTGACACTTGCTATATTTTGTAATTCATCAATCCATTTAATTCAAGAAACAGTAATTGAACACCTGTGTTTCAAGCACTCTTCTATGTACTAAAGATTCCATAATAAACAAAACAGATACATTTTTGTGCTATGATGAAAAACATTCTATTGCATACTATTGAATTTCCTATATTAATTATATTTTTATCCTTAAAAACATTTTGTTCATGATGTCTAATTTTTATTGCTTATCTTTATCTATTATATTTGCTAAAAACTTACGGAAAGAGAACTTTCTTCTTTCCTTCCTTCCTTCCTTTCTTTTTCTTTCTTTCCTTCTTTACATTTTCTCTTTTCTTTCTTTCTTTTTTTTTTTTTTTAACAGAGTCTTGCTCTATCACCCCAGGTAGAGTGCAGTGGTATCATCACAGCTGTCTGCACCCTGCAATTCCTGAACTCAAGCAATATTTCTGCCTTAGTCTCCAGAGTAGCTGGGACTATGGGTGCATGCCACTACGCCTGGCAAATTTTTCTTTATTTTGTGGAGACAGGGTCTTACTCTTTCTGAAACTAATCTTGAACTCCTAACCCCAAGCAAGCCATGGGCCTTTTCCTCCCAGAATGCTAAGATTATAGGCATGAATCACTACACCTGGTCTATTTCTTCCTTTCTTTAAATTATCCACAAAGTGCTGCACAGTAACCAGGATAACTGTTTGTTGAATGACTAAAAGAAGGGAAGAAAGAGGTGCAACATTATTATCATTATTGTTATAGTTTCTATAACTTATAACATTTGCTTCATTTGTGTAAGCTTCAGTATTTTCCCTATAAAAGGTTAGAAAATTAATATAGAATTTTTAGCAAATGTAATATCATCATGTGTAGATAATATAAATAACATACTTACCAAATGCATGGTGTCAATAATTGATTGGCATGTGGAATTAGGAGTGCAAACTCTGGTAAACATGAATCACATAACCGTATAATTGAGTTACACTTGGACAAGGAAGGGACACACACATTTAAGTCCTGCTCAAAATAAGTACTCTGTGTGATCTTTGGCAGATCATAACTTTTCCCTGAGTGTAAAATTTTGTAATAAAAAATGAAAATGATAATTATTCATATCAAAATGGATGACTATGAAGATCAAGTAACATAATCTAAGTGCAACTCTTTATAAGCTATTATGTGATGTAGAAATATTAGTTATTGATATTATTGTTTTTGCTTTTTGATGATCACTACAAAAAGACAACAATTAAGAAGGAATAATAAAAATATATAAAATATCAAGAACAAACTATTGGAATGCTTACATCCTACTAAGCAACATAGCCTTTACCACTTTTACCCAATTATAGGATTAAAAAATTTATGCTCTACACCTGATAAATCCATTCTAATTTGTACAAATAGTCAACCCATTGAAACCTATAATGGCACAAATGTATTTACGATCTATGTACAAATGACTTAATAATAAAAAAATTTTTAAAAGAACAAACTATTATATAATTCTTGTGGTTTACAAAGCACTGACTCTTTTGATTTTGATGGCTTAGCTTATTGAAATCCTAAACAATCTTGACAGGGAATTACTGTTACTATCTCTTTATTTTACAGATGAGGAAAGTGAAGAGTACAGATTTAGTTAAGCTTGCCAGAGCACACAGCAAGTAAGTGAAAGAGCTGGATTTGAACCTTGAGAGTCAAGTTGAAGATCCCACGCGTTGAACTGCTATGTGACGGTAGCCTGTGTCAGATGAATCACGATATCTTCTTTAAAGGAAATTGTTCATATTTCTTCCAAGGCCACCTTTCCCCCCTCAGGTTAACCATCATGGTTATATCAGTGAGCATATACCAAAGCATCACCGTTGTGAAAACCTTTAATATTTCACCTTAAAGGGCCATCCCATAAAAATGTCAAAAGTGGGAAAGAGTTTTTGAAGAATGAGCCTTAAGCAGCGATGTTTCAAAAGAATATAGCCATGTTTATGACACGAGACACTTACAGGAAAAAGGTCCAGCACTTGGAGATTTACTGTAGCCTGACATTTAATGAAAACCCTAAAAGTTTTGATGAAGCTTTATTATATCAATTACTCACCTTCTCCATATAGCCTAATATATTTTATTTTAAAAATGCCTTGCTAGCAGAGCTGGCATTGAAATAGTAGACCCCAGGGCATCTTTGAATGGGACTTATCCAGTACCTAACTCCCTGCTCATCCAGTTTATAGCCCATGTTGTGTCTACTTATGTAGTTTTAACTAGCGGCTAAAGAATAATATAACTTCTTATAGCCATTAGGGTAGAGAGAAAAATGTGAAAGAGAGCGAGAGAGAAATGCACTTTCTTCTTTTACTTCCATATTTCTCCCCTCATTTATCTCACTATAGCAGCTTTTGATCCAGCAAAGAACTCAGAAAATACACAAAAATACCAGGAAATCATTTATAATCCTTAAGTGTTCTCTTAGCCTTATGAGGAAGTGCTATGTGCACCAAAAGAATTGCCAGTTTGGTTGAGAAAAATCTGAGATTCCATATGGGAATGGGTTCTAAATGTGTTGGATCAGAATAAAAGGATTATAATGTTGGATCAGCAAAAAGTATTGATGTGAGTGGGTGCACTAAGCAAAGAGTCTGGCTTCAGGATATTAAATCTGGTAGGTAAGAGTGTTTCTAACAGTTTGCTTTTCTATTTGACTAAACCTTTAGTCAAAGGTAACTTACAATAATGAAGCTGAAATGTCCTTGGCACTGTAAAGTGCTTATCCAAAGTTTTAGAAAGAAATGGAAGCTAGATGGATCGGTAACTATCCTCAGTCTCTGCCCCTAAGTTCACACAAGGGCACCCTGTTCACTTTAATGCATTTATGAAGGAAACTCCAGCAGCCTTACAAATTGCTGAGATAGGGTTGCGCCTGTGGCTCAAAGGGGTAGGACTTCGGCCCTATATGCCAGAGGTGGTGGGTTCAAACCCAGCCCTGGCCAAAAACTGCAAAAAAAAAAAAAATCGCTGAGATGGTTATTACCTATCAGCCATGAATAACAATAGGTAATACTGCAATGGAATTGGACCCCTAAAGTTCAAATAAGATAATGGGATCTCAAAGAATCCCTGTATTTAATAAGCATATTAAAATCCCAGGATAGCAAGGGCCAGATGGCAGCACTTAATAACCAGAATTACAGTAAGCACCAGAGGAAAAGTTACATGAATGTACAACAGAAGCCATACAGTGATCAGCATAGTTTGGCCTGCAATTATCTTTGGTGTTACTTTTATAGACTGAATGTTTGTGTCCTACGAAATCCATATGTTGAACTCTTAACCCCCAGATTGATGGTATTAGGAGGTGGAGGCTTTGGGAGATAATTATGTCATGAGGCTGGGGACCTCATGAATGGGATTAGTGCCCTTATATGATCAAACATAAGAGAGATGATTTTTCTTGGCTGCATGAGAATATAGCTAGAAAACTACCATATGCCAGTCAGGAACAGCGCCCTCATGAGACAACAAATCTTTCAGTCCCTTGATCTTGGATCCCAGCCTCTAGAACTATAAGAAATAAGGGTTTTTTTGTTTGTTTGTTTGTTTGTTGGTGATTTACTGAGGGTACAAAGAACCAGGTCACATTGATTACATCTGTTAGGTAAAGTCCCTCTTATAATTGTGTCCCACTTACAAAAGGTGTGTCACACACAGTGATCCCCTCCACCCCTCTCTGTCCTTCCCTCTATCTTCTCTCCCTTTCTCCACCCCCTCCCCCCACCATGAACTAGGTCATTAACTGTCCTCATATCAGAATTGAGTACACAGGATTCTTGCTTCTCCATTTGGGGGATGCTTTACTAAGAATAATGTGTTCCACTTCCATCCAGGTTAATACAAAAGATGTAAAGAAATAATTTTTTTGTTTAAACTTCCCAGAATATGTTATTCTATTAGAGTCATATGCACTGACTAATATGGTTAACTGAGAGTCATGGTTTCTTCAACACTGAAGGAGCTGGTAAGCCTACAGAGTCTTGTTGATGTGTGTAGACAAAAATACACACAGAAGCAAAAGGTTTGATAAAGAGACATGTGATTTAAATCACCACGATTGAGTCCAGATCTCAAATACGATTTTAGTCATGAGTCTATTCTTAGACCCAGACTGCCTTAATAAAAGAGAGGGTGGGATTCATTGAGAAAGTAAGTGGATACACAGACCAAAAAATTATGCCAAAAATGTACTTCCTAGTTTTCCTTGAAGGAATTTTGCCATCATTTATCAGAGTAACTGGGTGTTTTAGGGAGGGAATAATAAAACACTTAGCGGTTATAATTCCCTGCTAACTGACAGCTAATCCTGGGCATCCACAAAGCCACTATGGTCCAGTAGTCATAGTAAAGGCCTATAGAGATGAGGTGATAACTGGGATTATGGTTTGGTCAATGCCACAGTAGACCTATGTACCTCTGAACTCCCCGTGTAATCATTATCTTCATTATAAATTTCAAGAAACACTTCCAGAAACTGGCAGAATACAGACTAGCTCTTTGACCTGTGGAAAAAAAGGGCAAGTGAGAGCCATAAGAACTTCCTTCCGCTATCAATATAATAAGCAAAAATAATATTCTTGATGTCTGCCCCATCAAGGACACGGAAGGTGAAGATATGGTGTTTCTTACTACACATATCTTCAGTTTGACTAGTCGGCAAACAACGATGTAAGAAATGATGATGGAGTATAAAAAATGTAGTTAAATAATGAGTTCAATTGCAGCTGCTATCCCAGATGTGGTTTTATTGCTGGATTTACTTAACAATGCCCTGACACCTGGCATATAGCAAATGTTTTGCTAGTAAAATCTATTAGAAGATGTTTATGTACAGCTGAGAGGGTCAACAATACCCTATCATGAACTTACCTCAGTGCTGAATGAAACCTTCTTACCGGTGGCATAATCTGCTCTAAAGGTACCTTGATCAACTCATTATTTCATGAGACATCATGCTATCCATTACAGAGATGACTTCATG
>NW_003852478.1:2856058-2866001 GCF_000181295.1 Otolemur garnettii
CTTTTCTATCACTTGGACCACAGATCTGATTACATCTGAAATGATCCTAGCAGTTAGAAATACTCTATGGTGGTTTTGGACAGACTCCTGTGTGTAAATCATAAAGTGAACTTTTAAGATTTTTTATGGCAAAGTTATGCCATCTATTTCAGATTATTATTCAATTATTTTGTCTGATTATTATCCACAGAGCTTCTGGCTGGCTACCGGTGTCTAATAGAGACTAACCACTTGTCAGACAACATGACTACTCATCATGAACTGATTGTTTAACCATCACATCACAACATTAGACAAAGAAGAAGCCCATCATGAAATTAAAGTTATACATATGACATGAGGCTTGAGCAGGAACTGAAGACAGAGACAGGTCAATGAGCAAGTGGCTCAGATGCTAGGGCCCCAACTCAGCTGCATTGCCTGTGTCCCTCAGTCTTCACCTTTCAAGATTCATTAGGAGTTTCCCATGACCGTTTCACTGAGAAAGGAAGGAAAAATAGGCTTACACTTTCTTTTTTTCAAATTCTTCTGTAAAATTGGCTGGAACCACACAGAAGTAGAAAACCATAGTTCCACATGCTTATTCCAGGACATTCCTAAATAAAAGAGCAGGGAGAAACTTTGAGTAGACTACCTGTTTGAGGGTTTTTGTTTTTATTTTTCTATTTTTTAAATGAGAGGTGGTCATAGTTGGTATCTGCATCAGTTCTACTCTATGGTTAAGGATGAGACACTAGGGAAAGACGTAATTAATTGGTGAGAGAAGGCCCAGGGAAGAGAAATGTGGATGGACTTCTGTGAACAGGAACAGAAAACCAAGATATTGTTCATTCCCTCTGAGAATTCCCATTCATAATGAGGTGAACAAGATGATCTGTTGCGTGTCAGCCTTTTTTCTCCAGCCATTCCTGTCCTTACGACATGTGTTCTTAAAATAAACATGGCAGCAAGGATAAAGGTTACACATGGATTCAACAACATAGACATTTACTCACCAAGTATGACCTGACCTGGTGAGTGTCCAACCTATCTATACCACAGCTTAGTATTCATCTCACAAAATGGTACCATTTCCCAAGGGCATCAACGAGCCACCTTGTAGCAGGTGAATAAAACTGGACCCTTTGTGAGGGTATCACTTTCTTCTCCAAGTTACCTAAGTTGTCGACATTGGAGGTTGTAAGAACTACCCCAGGGACTTCAGTTTGCCCTCATTCTTTATCTCTTCACTCCCAGCTCTCTTCTCTAACTATTGTTGTCCTATATAGTAATTTTAGAACTGTCACCAGCTACAGAGTTCTAGAGAAGGCTGACTCATTTTAAATAAAGGTATAGGATTTTCTGGAGAAAAGCCCAAATTACTAAGTCTCTAAGAATACTAGTATTTAAATGTTTCAAAATAATCCTTAGGTGATGATTCACAATGTGAAAGATGCTTTTTGACAAATATTTATGGAGAGAGTTCACAGATATGTAGTAATCACTATCAAATGCCAACATTGTTTTTCACCGCTACTATACTGTGTATGTGGTTCATTTACACTATGGTATAAATTATTAGTAAGTTTATATTAGTAACTATTACTGTGGTATCTGTTACTATTTAGCAAGCTCTCTGTGCTGAGGACTCTCTCTTGTGCCTTTGTGTCTCTAAGACCTAGCAATAATGGACACACGGAAATGGATGAGTAACAGAGTGAATTTGTTGTGAATTATCTGCAACTCTCTATAATCTGCAATAAGGACAACTTAAGTCATAAGAACATAATCAAGAATTGAAGGCTTGTCAACAGATTGGGGTACACAGCATGAGGTAAATAAGCATAATGTGGGGAGAAATTTCTCATTAGAAATTGAGATATTTATTTCAAGGGTCTTACTCCAAGTTGAATTCTTCATAATTGTAAGATATTTCACTACTTGGGCCAAACCAGACTTGAAAGCTAATCAAGGAAGTTGTGCCATTCCTGGTGGATAAAAGAGATGAATAGGTTTGTTGGGATATCTATGTCATGACTATGAGCAGGTGTATGGCCAATTAATCCCTAAAACATGAATCAGAAGTACAGAAACAAATGAGGGGAATTTATACTAGTAGAATAGTAGATGAAAAGGAAAAAGCATCTGCAGATTTATGTAACTCATGTATAATACATATTATAAATATTTGTCTTAAATAAATTACTGTATTTAATTAATAATACAGATTCTTAGAGGTGTTTATAACTAATCAGTTTCAGTCAAGTTCCCTGCCTCATAAGCATTATGAACAGCTGTGTTTCACTCTTTGAAAACCGAATTTTATTTTAGCATTACAATATTGTTTCTTCGGTGTCAGTAGTTCATTTGGTAATAGTTCCTTCATTACTACTAAAGGCACTACCCCAATTAAGTGTTGGAAATGGTTATAAAAGCATGGAATTACCTGCCATAGCCTTTAGGAATAAATTTATCTTCAGTAATTTTTTTATTGAAAAGAATGTTAACTTAAAGAACACGTTAGATAATTTCATGCCTTTATAAACATTGAAAAATGGCCCAGGCATTATTTATTTTTAAACCACTTTTTCACACTTGGCTGTTTAATGAGAAAATTAGTGGAGACTTTAAAGTACAAATTCCTCCACTCAGTACAATATGATTTAGTTACAATAGCTGACATCTTGAAATCTGTATGTTAAAGAAGCATCTCCAGAGATTTTTATGTAAAGGTTATGTAGACCTGCATTTGAAACTTCTCATACCAAGTAAGGTGGCAAAAGGCAATCAATATATATTTTCTTAGTAAATACATAAGAGAATTAATTATGGCTCTGTTAAATGTATCACTTTTCTAGGAATGTTATTTTTTTCCCCAAACATAACAAGTATTTCTAAGCCAATACAATCCTTCACATATTGGTGAGCTGTCCCTTAGGTCTGATTACTTCTTCATGAAAGAAGAGACGGGATTCACAATCTTTGATCTCTTCTTTACACAAATAATCTGCATGCATTTTTTTTCTCGGAAAAGATTCTATCTTATTTTCATTGGTGCAGCAAATATTTGACTATCTATAAAGGGTTACCCTGAAAGTTAAGAACTAATGCCCTAGATATTCATGCAGTCATTGATTTGCATGGATTGTGATCTTTACTTTCAACCTACAATGAAAATCATTTAAATTCCAAATGTCAGTGCAATTACCATGAACCTATGTGTCCTTAGAATTAAAATGATACAGTATAATTAAAAAGCTAGATCGAAAATTGCCATTTTTCCACATGAATTTAAACATAGAATAACTTTAGAAGTTTTCTTTGTATTGTATATACATATAATGAAATTCAAGGTAGAAATATTGATAGCTACCTTGAGATAATTTCATCAACTCTCACTCTCTGCATCCGTTGTCCACTTTGATAGAACTTTCTCCTGTCAAGCTTGTGGAAGGGTCATGGTGTTGATGTCCTCATAGTTCATATTGCATCTGTTAGGTAACAACAGCATGTGTGGAGTAAGTTGGTAGATCAACCACGCAAGGAGGATATAGATAAAACTGATTAATGTCACCCTGAAAAGTGATTAAAAGCATCTTTTTCAATATTTTTCTAATTTTAACTTTAATAATATATTCTGAATACTTTTATTTGAATGAGTATGTGATTTGTAAATATTTTCCCCAAGTCTGCATCTCATCTTTTTATTTTTATTTATTTTTTAATTTAAAATTAATATGAGAGTACAAATTTTTAGGTTACATTGTTTTCACTTCGAAGGTAAAGTTCAAGTTGTAGTTGAGTCCTTCATCCAGGGAGCATGCTGAATACACTCACATTGTGTTCATTAGGTGAGATCCCGCCAATAGCCCTGCTCCTCCACCTCCTCTTCTCTCCCCTCTCCTCTCCTTCATAGAGACTGTATTTGTGTTTTATCATTCATATGGGTGTATAGTTGTTGATATATTGGTTTCATATTAGTATTGAATACAGTGGACATTTTTTTCCATTCTTGAGATATTTTATTAAGAAAAATGTGTTTCAACTCCATCCAGGTAAACATAAAAGATGTAACATCTCTATCCTTTCTCATGGCCACATAGTACTCCATGGTACGCATGTACCATAGTCTTTTAATTTACTCATGGGTTGATGGACACTTGGGTTGCTTCCAAGACTTGGCAATTGTAAATTGAGCTGCAATAAACATTCTGGTGCAAATGTCTTTGTGGTAAAATGGAATTTGTTCTTCTGGGTAGGTACTTAGTAATGAGTCTCTCATCTTTTTGTTTTCTTCACAGTGTCTTTGAAGGGCTAAGACTTTATTTTGAATAAAGACTTTATTTTGAATTACAGTTATCAGTTTCCTTTTATGGATTGTACTTTATGTGTCCTAAGAACTCTTTGCCTAATCCAAGGTCAGAAAGATTTTCCTTTATGTCTTCTTGAAGAAGTTTTGTAGTTAGAGGTTTAAGTTTAGTTGGCTGGTCCAATTTGTGTGTGTGTGCTTAATTTTCTGTCAACTTGACTAGGACACAGGTTACTCAGATACTTGGTTAAACATAATTACAGGTGTGTCTATGAGGGTATTTCTGGATGAGATTAATATTTAACTTTATAGACTGAGAAAAACAAATTCCTCTCCTTGATGTGGTGAGCCCCATCCAATCTTTTAGAGTCCTGGAAAGAATCAAAAGGCAGAATAAGGGAGAACTTGCTTTTTCTACTACTATATTATACATTTTTTTATAATAACCATGAAGATAAGAACAAGAATCATATAAATTAAAACCTAGAGACAGTAGGGAAAAATCAAGGAAACTATTTATATGGATTCCTTGAACTAATCCATACAACTGATGTTTTTCCTCAAGACGGATCACAAAATCAAAAGAAGGGGATTCAAGTTGCCAAAATCAGGAATGAAAGAGGGAACATTTCTAGCTTCTATATACATTAAAATAAGTATTGGCAATGTTTTTCTGTAAAGGGGCCAAAAGTAAACATTTTAAACATATAAGGCCATTTATATGCCCTAGTGCATGTTCTTCTCGTTTTGTTTTCAGAACTTTTTAAAAGTGGTTTAAAACTTTTAAAAAGTAAAAATTACTTTATAGGCCATATTTATGACTAATAAGGAAGTTATGAACAGATATGTTTGAATGCTATGCCAAATGTCCTTGAAATAGAACCATTTCCAGTGTTCACTCAGGAATAGGCAACTGGATTGATTATATAAAAAAAAGACTGAATTTATAGTTAAGAATCTTCCAACAAAGAGAAGCAACCATACACCTAGATGACTTCGCTAATAAATAATAAAGGACAAAATAGTAGAAGTTTATACACCAATTATCCCAGGAAACAGAAGGACTTGAGAGCATCCAACTCATTACATCAAGGGGAACCCAAGGAAACCCAAGGAAACTACTGAACAATAACTCAAACCCAAGGAAACTACTAAACAATAACCCTCAAGAACATTGCATTAGTTTCCTCTGGTTCCTACAAAAAATTACTAGAAACACAGTGGTGATTTATTCTCTCACAGGTCTAGAGAAGTCTGAAGTCAGCATGATTGGGCCAGACTGATGGTGTTGGACCAGGGCTCAGGAGATATTAGGGACAATTTGTTCATTCAATTCAAGCCTACATTCAACTGGCAAAGTCCTGTTAAGAAGACCTTGCTAGTGAGTAGGAACGTTCGTTTTGTCTGGGGCATCCTCAGGTATTTAAAACTGACATATTAGCCTGCATTTAGCTTTTAGTTATTTCTTAAACTTTCTTGCCCCCAGTAGAGTGCCATGGCATCATAGCTCACAGAAACCTCTAACTCCTGGGCTCCAGTGATCCTCTTGCCTCAGCCTCCCAAGTAGCTGGGACTACAGGCACCCACCACAACACCCAGTTATATTTCTTAAACTTTTATCTTACACAATTGTACGATGATAGCCTTTTTGTTCTGTGCTTTGTCAAAAGTGAAATAATTCTTCTGCCTAATCTGTTCCCTTTAGAAATTACTTATTTGTTTTGTAATTTTAGCTTTGTGATGGGCAAAAAAAGTACTGATTTGTTGTTTACTCATCTCTTTTTGTTTGTTTGTTTTTAGGGTGAGGGTGACATGTTCCTACATCTCAAGCAGAAATAAAAGTTTATATTTAGTTTTAAAAAATAATTGTAAAATTGCCAAAAAATAGGGATTAGTGTGACTATATCCACAGGAAAAGGATGTCAAAATATTACAGGATTTATGCAACTATATTTTCAAAGTTATTTAGCATTATTAATTTATGACAGAGTCTCACTATGTCACCCTTAGTAGAGTGCTGTGCTATCACAGCTCACAGAAACCTCTAATTCTTGTACTTAAGCGATTCTATTCCCTCAGCCTCCCTAGTAGCTGGGACTATAGGCGCCTGTCACAATGCCTGGCTAATATTTGACATAATTTAATAATGTCATCTGAAAACAAAGAATTCCTATCAAAATTTAAATTAATAAATGCTTTTTTAAAGGTCAAGAAAAACAAAGTTTGTACAAAAAACAAAATGTACAAAATACATTTGTGCTATGTTAATTCTGGGTGACCTACTTTAAGAGGAACATTGACAAATAAAAATTTATGATGGTAGAGAACCATCCAAGATGGTTCTAAATGCATCTAAAAGATGCATTTATAAAACTGAAGTTATTTGGAAGACACATGAGAAAATCAAATTAGGTCTCAAAATATGATAGCTATCTTTACAAATATCCCTGTGGAGATTAAGCTGATACTAAGAAGTAGAAAAGAAAACTCATGTTCTCTTTCAGAAATTTTTATAATGAAAAATGTTCTTAGATTTATAAGAGGGACTTTGCCTGACAAATGCAATTAATGTAACCTGGATCTTTGTACTCTCAATGAATCCTCAAAAATAATAAAAAAAAAAATGTTCTTGGAGACATGTTTTATGTTTTAGATTCTCTGTTCTTGTACTTTTCTAGAAATGTTATTGTAAACAAATTACTTAAGCTCTTAGAGTGCAGAATACAGAATTTTAAAATGGAGAAAAAACATGGATTCCGCATATGGTTGATTGTTATACAAAAGCATTTTGCAATTTAAATCGTGAGTTCAAAAGTGGAACATTGAGAAATAATTAGAAATGAAAACAAATACATAATCAAAACTAAAAAATAAAATTGTAGATTATCATCATCACCCCAAATTGAGAATATTAATAAGGTAGGAATTTATCAGTTAGTATATGCCTCCTATATGCCAGGCCCACTCTTACGTCCTCTATATAAATTTTTACATCTAAAATAAATTTATGAAGTATCTGCATAGTAGCAACAATTCTCTTATCTTATCTCTTAGATTACTGATCTTTACTTCCACTGAAATTCAGGGACTCTTCACTATTACTTTATCTAATTACCTCATCTCCTTAAATAAAAATCTATTGTTTAGGTCTCAGACCAGAAATAGACTTTGTGCGAAGAGACCCCATCATTTGAATTAAGTATTATCTCATTCCCTTGCCATTAAGATCACAAAAATTAAAATGAGATCTGTGAGTCTCTAAGAAAAGAACTGGGAATGTGGCCTACCCTACTTAATGAAGACTACAGAAAAGTAATACCTTGGGTCTTGGTGACAAACACGTGTAGTCCGACCCTGCTCCTCAAAGCTCAATGTTCCACATACGAGTCTGGGCTTAGAGCCCTGGGGTAAGATTTCCCAATGTATTTTACAAGCAATAATGACTACACTTATTCCATAGGATTTGGCTGATAAAAAAAAAATTATTCCAGAAGTAATTATTTGATTTAAATAAATACGAAAATACTGGGCCAAGCAAACTTCGGTTTCTTTCCTATAGAAACTTCAAATCTTTGTGCGTTCTGTGAACTTCCAAGAAGTGTAGTTAATATTCAGTATTAGTTACACTATGTCCATTTCCATTCTGTTGTTGTTTTACTTGGTTTTCTTTGTTTCCTTAGATTATCTCACATTTAAAACTCTACCAAACATGTTTTAGGAGTCATTTTTAATTGTAATATAAGTGTTACCCCCTCCCTCCAAAAGTGACTTTGCAATAGTGTTTACTCGGCATGTCTTCTTTAAAACTGTGGTAGTGAATGATATGGTGGGGATCACGCCTATGATTTATCCTATTAGGGTACATGTGAATTTGTCTAAAGGTCGAATATAAATGTCTTAACACAACAGTTATGAGAAAGACATGATAGCTATGTTAGCCAGTTGGATGAGAGTTTTTCAGACTGTATATGGAAGCAACACACTGTATCCTATGATAGGATTAATGTACACAATTATGATCTAATAAAAATAAATAAATAAATAAAAATGTGGTAGTTTGGGGACACTGGTTTAGCAGTCAGGATTTGACTTCTCAGTCAAATATCTTTTCATGTTCAGCAGAAAGAGTACGCTTCACAAATGAGAGAGAGATTGTTGAGACATAGAAAATAAAATTATGTTTGAAAGACTAACTGAAAACTTATAGAATAGTCTAAGTAAGACATATAGTGATAATATATTATTCTATAATACTTGTACATGCAAAGTAAGCTGATAAAATTGAGAACATGTCAGTTTAAAAAATTAACAACTTCTGTCATTAAATGGACAATTACTTTTTAGTAGAATTACTTTAGTCAAGTCTTTTTGTATAGATATTTATTATTTCACTTAATCTCTAAATATATATTACAATTTAATATGATTATACCTATTTTATAAAGAGAGCAATTAGGACTGAGAGAAGTTAAATAACTTGCCCAAGATTACACAGCTGCTGCGTGCAGAGCTGATGTTGAAATCTCGACCTTCCTAACTCTAATACCCAGTTGCTTTCTACTGTACTTCAATGAACATAAGCAACTTCTTAAATCTAAGAGCATATTCCTTCATTTAAGTAACACGATCCTGCAAAAGATCTAAGAAGGAAAAAGCAAATCAATACCAATGGTAAGAAAAGCATTGATTTCTTTAATCATAAAGGAAACTACTTTTCCCAACTAAACGTAAATGTGTCTTCATAACGACTTGTCTTTGTTCTTTCTAATTTGTTTATGGATTCATGGGTTCATTGACAAGATGTTATGATTACAAATGAAACTTGGGGTATTAGAATTTACTAATGAAAAAGTCTCACAAACATCAGCTCAAACGTCCTTACTATAGCCGCTCATTAAGGAGATCATACGTGTACTCAAAGACAAGATTAAAGGATTAGTTTGCTGTAGAGGTGAGAATACTTTATCAGACGCAGAAGTATAGGTTGAGCGTTCCCAGCCCAAGTATTTGAAATGCAAAATGCTCCAAAGTACAAAAGTTTTTCCAGTGCAGACATGATATCACAAGTGAAAAATTCCCCACCTGTTCATGTCAGAACGCAGTCAAAACTTTGTTCATTCAAAAATTATAAAAATTATTGTATAAATGACTGTCAGGCTAAGGGTATAATGTATAGATGAAACATAAATGAATTTCATATTTAGACTTGGACTCCATCCCCAAGATATCTTATTATGTATATGCAAATATCTCCAAATCCCAAATGCCCCAAATCTGGAATACTTCTGGTCCCAAGCATTTTGGATAAGAGATACACAATCTGTACAAACAATAAAAGTGACTATAGAGAAATACGAGAAAGTGAAAAATCAATCCTACAAGCAATTTTGAGCCACATTCTTTGAAGTCTTAAGTCACCCTCTGGTAATAAAATAGATGGTTGATATTCTCTCAAAGATATTTATAGAAAATATTATTTATAACTCAAAATACAGAAGAGTTCTAGCCAGTGATAACTTCCTGGTGGGACAGAGCTTCCTGCTGCAAATTCTAATGTTAATAATTTCACCTTACATTGAGTTTAACCCTCTGCATAATTTAAGTGACATTGACCAGCATGTGATTAAATAGTCAAGTCCTGAGCTATTGTTGTTG
>NW_003852478.1:2866233-2871540 GCF_000181295.1 Otolemur garnettii
TCTGCTGATTTATAACAAACAGGACACACCTTGGGTAAGAAATGAGGCCAATGGACACATCACACATGCAAAGGTTTTTTTTTTAGTAAGTTGAGTTATATAGTTTTACTATTTTTGCCTAATGCAATTATGAAAAGGCTTTTAAAGAAAAAAAGAGTAATGAAGTCTTGTCAATGGGATTTGAGTACAAGCCATCTTCAGCTACCAGACTTAAATTGATATTTGTGAAAATACATGAATCTAATGGAGATCTTAGACACATAACTACAATAGACCCTTTGTAAGTCGACCATGGAAGGAACTGTAACAAACTGTCAACATACAGAAGTGGTCAACATAAACAAGTAGGCCTACTATACTGATATGTACGTGTGGTGCGTGTCCAGTCTATGAAAATTATGTCATCTTAGGGAGTGGTCAATGTAGGGAGGTGGTCAACTATGGAGGTTCTACTATATTCAAACTGGAGGCAGAAATAAGTCATCACAGCAGACAAAAATACAAAGATTCACTGACAAGTGTCTGGAAGTGAGATGTAAACTCTGGGGTCTGTGCAGGAGGACAATACACTGAATGTCTGGGGACAAACACCCAGCTTCAACTAGAGAGTCTCTTTTTATAAAAGGTTTAAATGTTGTTACTTGTTACTCCCTGACGAGGAACTAAAATTGATAACCAAAGCCACTATCCTTTAGAGTTCATTGTATGTAAGAAGGATATAAAATATCCTTTATAGCTTTTATAAGTGAGCATAGATTTAGTTATACTCAATAAGTCCTTTGTCAGCCTCCATATTGATAATACGAGCACAAGGATGTTTTCTGAATGTTAGAATCAAGATTCTGGTATCCAGAGTGAATAAAACCAGGAATAAAGACCCTTTCTCAAACAATTCTGCTCTAAAAAGCTTTAATTCTATTTGGGTGTGCTGCAGAGGGTAGAATTGACTTCTGTATTCTGAACTTCTATATTCACTGCCTGTTCCTAAATAAACTGAGATTTTAGGGGGGAAACAATTGTGTGTTACCATCTCTATGACTCTAATGCTTGACATTATGCGTGAAATAGAGGAGAGACTCAATATTTTTTTAATTAAACTGAATTAACTATTAATGAATCAAGATTAACAAAAAGAAAAAGCAATGTAGCATCGCTACAAAGATCTGGATTGTAGATGAGGAACTGGTCTTACACTGGCACTTTGGTCCAAATCAAAGGATGTTTTCAAGCATGAGTTTCCTCACTTGGAAATACAGAGCAGGAAGTAGACTCGTTACTTGTAAATATTTAGTTCACTTAAATTTTTCGGATTTTGTTTTTAGTTAAGAAGCTCTGTTCTTCAGGGAAAACTGACCAGAAATTCTAACACATAAAACAGGTAAAAACAGACGGACCTGGAAGAAGGGCACAGGTCTGGAGCTTCACTAGCTTCTTAGACTGTTTCTTTTCTAAATCCCACAACAGCCAAAACCAACCATCTCTCTCTTCAATGAGATCTCCAAAGAGAACAGTTTAAGAACCAGTGCTGTCATACATTTCTTTAAACAATGATTAGCTATAACACACACACACACACACATAATTTGTGTTGAAAAAGCAAAAGAGTGTATAGTTAATATACCACCACCACGCCTTGCTGCTGGCATGTCTATCTGCTATGACTGATCCAAGTTAGACTTTTCTATATAAACTTATGTATCTCTTCGACAATTAAATTTATCAATAAAGTGTCAGGAAGTTGTCTTTTTTTTCAACTTGTTTTGCAGCATATTTGCCCTTGTTCTTACCACTCCTTGTAAAACATCGACACCTTATTTGTACTATTTAATGTAGTTATAACTACTAAAGAAGTGTATGAAGTAAGAGAGTCAATGAAATATTAAGAATTCACTCTCCAGTGTGGCTCGTTTCGAATTCCACATTTTACTCTTCAGTCGCTCTCAAAAGACAATTTTCTTAATTGTCTGAGATACTGCCATACTTAAGCTCCCAGTAATGAATTCAATGAGTGTAAAGAAAAGTTGTAGAACAAGTATTTTCAGTTAAAACACCTTTAGGATATTAATAAAGGCGATTTTTAAATCACTACCACACAAATGGAATAAGTTGTGTTTTATTTGATAATTATTTTTATTATCGGTATAAAGGTGATCATGTATATTTAGTTCCCCTCTGTTAGAGCCCTCTGTAGTAGCATGTTCTGATGAACATACCTGAACATATTGCTTAACTTTTATGAAAATGGAAGGTAAACATCCTTGCAAAGTCATTCACTACTAAAGACGTAGAATAAAGTCCCTATTGTATGCTTTAAATGTACAATTTACTCCAACATGGATTTTGTAGTGTGCACTGTGACCGAGACCAGTTATTTGCTGGAGTGTGCTTTCCTATATTTCTTCTGAGCTCATATATTTTCCAGGATAACATTTGTGCAGAATATTAAACCAGATTCAGTTTTTACTTTTATTAAGGCTATGCGTGCAGTGAGCAGAATGCAACAATTTAATGAATGATAATCGTTTAAGTTTCGTGATGCTTCATTTTGGCCAGGCACTGTTCTCATGTGTTTAAGGATGTTAAACAGGAAGGAACATAGGGCAGATTCAAGGCTAAGCCTTTGGGAATGAGCTCATAAACCTCTGTCAGAACCAGGAAATGGAAGGATCAGAATGTTGCCACTGAATTATTGGTCCCAAGTGCACATAGCCTTGCAGTAAATATTAGGAATCAAGAATTCTTCTTCAGTATGTTGAACTCAGAGCTGTGTCACTAATTCCTCAGTGGCAAATAAACAAACAAATAAATAAATGCTTTGTCTACCTCTCATTCCATTTAGGTCAGTTTCAAAGGCAAACTTAATAGTAATTCATCTGGTTAGCAATGCTGAAATCAGATCTAAGATTCCATCTTTTCCATGGAAATTTGGAAAATTTATAGTGTCAGCCAGTAGAAGAGGATTTGAATAGGGGTTCAAGTAGGCCAATCTACTAGTTCTATCGATCCCAAATACCACTTATGTGGACTCAGATTTGTGCATTATTTGACAAATTGAGATTATTTTAATATTGCATCCAGACAGACAACCAAGAAAGCCTATATGTCTCCTCTAAGCCTATACGTGTGAATTGACACAGATGCTATTTTTGTTAAAAGAAAACTATTAGCCCTGGAAAACAAAAGTGAACCATTTGTAGGCAGAAATTTTGAAAAACTTCTGAGATACAATGTGTCTTCAAGATCATAATTATGAAGAAACATAATCAAAGAAAAGGCACTGCAATGCAAAATACATATAAGAGCAACCACGGTATTCCAAAAACAGTGTAAAAAAAAAAAAAAGAGCAGAGAAAACAGGCCCCTTTCTCAATTATCAGAATTATTATTTACTGACTAATTACATGACTTCCCTCAAATCAAATTTATTGGAACAGCACAGAAGTCTAAATAAACTTATTAGTGTCTGTGTTGGGGGCAAAGAGAATATGTAGAACAAGATTTCTAGAGATTTGGGGCTCCCAAAATAATCAATAGTCAATATCCTAAGAATAAAATATCACTCGTTTAGGGCAATTTTCAGTGCACACAAACAGGTTTTCTATGCTCAGCCCAAGTATTCTGAAGTGTAGCCTTCCAGACAACAAGATCATAGCTCACTGGCCTTCGCCTCCTGGGCTTACGCAGTCCTCTTGCTTTAGACTCTCAAGTACCTGAGTAGCAGGTGCACACAGAAAATGCAGACGCCACCCTACCCACTGTCACCTTAATTCCGGGAGGAGGTGTATTTGAGAAATCAGCTTATACCATGACAATGGAAACCTGCCTTAGGAAACTACATAAATCAGTCTGCATTTTCATTCACTAATGTAATACATTTGCTAGGAGTTGGAGGGTAATTAAGGCTTAAAGAGAAGGCCCAGATTAGGTGATCAAAATAACTGAACTCAAAGGAAATAGAAATGAGTCAATATAAAAAAAAAATTGTGAGTACTATCCATAGAAATTCTCAGAGGAGTATTAGAAAAATTTAATTCAGAAAAAATATAATAAAATGCTATTGCAGTGTATTTTGACTAAGGACACGAAGTAGAGAAGAATGATGCCATTAATCAATATCACCCTAAAAACATTTCAATAAGAAACATACATGTGCCTGCACACTTGGGCAAAAACAAGCATATACAGCTATTGGAGAGGAAGAATTGCAACTGTCATTAAATGCATTATATAGGTTGATATATAAACTCCATAAAAGGAAAGACTATTTTATCTATAAAAAAAGATGGAGACTTTTAAAAGACATACCTCTTTTACATTTACATGGATGGAACTGGAACATATCCTACTTAGTAAAGTATCTCAAGAATGGAAGAAAAACTATCCAATATACTCAGTACTATTATGAAACCAATTTACAATCACTCACGCTTTCATATGAAGAATAGATTGCAACTATGGCCCAAGATGAAGGAGGGAGGAGGGGGAATGGGAGGGGATCTGAGAGGTCAGATTGAGGGAGGGTGAATGGTGGAATCACACCTATGGTGCATAATGCAAGGGTACATGTCGGATCTATTAGTATAGTGTATAAATGTCTTAACACAATAATTAAGTAAATGAGATGAGGTATATATTAACCAGTGTGATGTGAATGCTCCTAATTCTATATGAAATCAGCACATTGTATCCCACAAATGCATTAATGTATACATAATCTATGTGTTTATGATTTAATAAAAATAAAAGAAAAAAAGTTAAACACCTATTAGAGAATACAGGGTAAGTTAAGTAAATAAATATAAAGGGGTACACAAAAATACATAAATATATCCTCAGAGAGTAAATATTGCATTAATAAACACTCAGTACATATTTGGTAAGGTATCCAGATAAAATGATATATAACATCAACACCTCTCCTATACAACATAGAGAAAATTAATGAAAAAACTAATACAGCAATGATCCCATGAAAATCTAGGAATGAAAGTGATAAGGGGTAGTGACTAAAGAAAATTCTGACACTTCAATTAAGGGCCCATCCACAACTGAAATAAGTTTAAAATATTTCATATTCTGGAACAGAAACCTTTGCAATATAGGGATGTTAAATCTGTTCAATTACTATTAAACTTTAAACAAAATTAAAAGATAATTGATAGACTATAAGAAAAATGTAAGAAATGCATTCCTAGTGGAATTTATAAAGAGCTAAAGATTTTTTAATAAATCGATGATACAGAAAATTTATCAAATACTTAGTATTGGCTCGGTGCCTATAGCTCAACCGGCTAAGGCGCCAGCCAC
>NW_003852478.1:2875405-2878508 GCF_000181295.1 Otolemur garnettii
TTTGTAAATGTGGGGACTTCATTCAAATTGTCCCAGACATTGTTCACAGAGCTGCAGCCACTAGTATTCTCTATGGATTGAATTATCTTTCTGTTTTTAGGGCAATTGAAACTATTTAAAACCACATTTTCTTTTGAATTTTTGCACTTTATGAGCATAAACATTAATCTTGCTGCAACTAGATTAAACTATTTTAATATTTCCTAGCAATGATGAATTGGGACTGTGGGAAATGTGGAGATATTTTCACAAGAATGCAGTTTTTTCCTTCTTTAAAGGAGAGCAAAGACAGTGCCATCACTCAGCAGAGTGAGCAGTGTTATCTGAGCAGACAACTTCCTGGCTGTTTACTAATCTTTTAGAATAAGACTCCATACTTCACAGACTTTTAGGACAAGATGTGATACTTGGTAGGAGAACTGATTTGGGATATGGCGTGAAAGAGCATTTATAATTGAACAATAAGACAAGGCAATCTCAGCTTAGGAGTTTTGTGGATTCAGAGGAGACAGAGGGAAGCTTGAGGGATGTGACCATGACTCTCCTCTGGACCAAACTCTAGCCAGGCTCCTCTGAGCCATCTCCACTATGCCTGAACCTTAGCCTAGAAACACCTGAAAAAACACTCACAGTTTTTAACACCTGCAGGTCACATCCTTATGATGACTCTATCCCCCCTTTAAAGTCCCAGCCTGAGAAAACTCAAGGCATCCCCCCAAAATTGACCACTGGTGCCAATCAACACCCAAGGAGAGGCGAGGACCTCTGTCTCCCAGTCTCTGGGAGCCGGCTCATAAACCCAGCTGGCCTGATTGCATTCACACCAATTAGCAATTTATTCCTTTTCACTTCCATGACTCCAGGATCCCGTTTGCTCCCTGCCCTACCCCGTCATTATCCCTCTAAAACGCCTCTGTACAAACTGAACGTGACTTCACCCCACATTAGGTTATTTCCCCTATTGCAACAGTCGTCACTAATTAAAATCTGTCCTTACTGAAGACGGCATCATCTTTACTCCTCTCTGACAGGTGAGGTGGAGCCAGGTAACAGGTGGCTTCCCAATACAAGCAAGGGCAGGAGTCCAATCCAGACCAGGAGTCCAAACTCAAAAGTTATAACAGCCTCATGGCTGGTACATCTTCAGGATGGCTGAAGTTTGTTCTCTCTTTGTACTAAGCATCAAAAATTTGGACCTTAGCTAATAATCCTAAAATCCAGTATTGAATCTTGTCCTTGGTCAACTCTAAGGGAAAGGGAAGTGATAGAATGCCTTATAATTCCTTTCTGCAAACATTTTCTCTTGTGTTTATTTAGCTCTAAGCTTTTTTTTTTTTTTTTTAAATAAAGAGGCTATATTTGTTTTGTCATGTTTTGAAAAGTCCAGAACCAGGTCTTTCGTTGTGATATCAGATATTTTACAAATACTAACTTGAAATTATTATTTGATAAAGGAGATCTAGAGAAAAGAAAGGGGATATGTGGCCATTTCTAGAATCTTCCATTTAGTGTCTGACACTTAATCAGTTGGACAGTTAGACTTCATACACAGAGACAACTCTTTCTTCTTTCCACTAGCCTGCCAGATTCTTAGAGAAGGGGATAGACTAAATTTCTGCTACTAAAACATCAGAAAAATTATAACATTCACCTTTTCCTACGTCTAGCTTTGTTCAAGAGACTGGAAAAATCACTACCTTCCCCAAAATGTGCAATTTAACTCTCCACGCACTGCCAAAATTTGACTTGAAATTATGTTGACGTCCCTTGAATCTTATGAGTTTCCTCATCTTCTGTATTTGTCCTGTGTCTAAGTTTGCAGCCACATCTCAGGCACGAGGGCTCAGTTTGCTGGCCAACAAGTACAGTCTTTCATCGTTTTATCTTTGTTGCTTGTGCTGACAGAAGCAAACATTCTTCTTTGGCAAAGGCATATTTCTATTTTAAAAGATATTTCTGATAGTTTATTTTCCTCCAACTTGCAACAGTATTATCACCTGAGATGGAAGTCACCTTCCTTGGGTGATGATTTGTAAATGTCAAAGGCTGAAAGCTTAGCATTGGAGAGGAGAGAACAATTCTCTTATTGCACTACTTTTTCCAAAGTGACAACTTGAAAGCTAGTAATAATATAAACTTCAATCTTTCTTCTTTTCCTTTGCCCTCTCTCCCTCCCTCTCTCCCTCCCTCTCTCCCTCCCCTCCCCTCCCCTCCCCTCCCCTCCCCTCCCCTCTCCTCTCCTCTCCTTTCCAGACAGGCTCTCGCTCTCACTCTGTCACCCAGACTGGAGCGCAAGTCTTGGCAGGTTCATAGTTCATGGCAGCCTTGAACTCCAGGACTCATTTCATCCTCTTACAACAGCTTCTTGAATAGCTAGTGTTGAGGTTCCTGTGGACCCCAACCTGGTATAGTGGCCAGCAAGGGAGATGGTGCTGGAACAATCAAAACACTTTAGTGCTCGCCTCAGCAGCACATATACTAACATTGGAACGATACAGAGAAGATCAGCATGGCCCCCGTGCAAGGATGACATGCAAATTCGTGAAGTGTTTCATATTAAAAAAAAAAAAAAAAACACTTTACACCAAATTCATAGCATAAAGCCTGGAGGCTTGGAAAGGCTGACACTGTTTCGTGTGTCAAACAGCCGCCAGAAAACAACCAGCTTCTCAGGAGTCTTGTTATTGGGCCCCAAATGTAACAGAGCACAGGTGCAAGGACGCACAGTGGTCAGTAGTCAGTGGT
Organism: Otolemur garnettii; assembly: GCF_000181295.1. Lineage (NCBI taxonomy): Eukaryota > Metazoa > Chordata > Mammalia > Primates > Galagidae > Otolemur > Otolemur garnettii. The sequence continues at coordinate 2,878,151 of NW_003852478.1, forward strand.
CAGTTAAAAAGGAGAAAGGGAAGTTTACGGTCCCCAGGAAGGTTGGGGTACACAATGAACAGGGACATCTGAAGTGGCCAGATAGCAGGGAGGAAAGAAAGAGGGGAAACAAGGTTTGTCCATCCCAGCTATCTCAACTGTCCTAACAGAGCTCACAGGGACTGTTGAATCCCCCCGCTGGGATAGTCCTAGACCTCCCCTTGACTGGGCACTATTACCCTGAGAAATTCAACCTGTCTACCTCCCACAAGCTAGGACCATAGATTGGCTAATTTTTCTACTTTTTGTTGAGATGAGGTGTTACCAAGTTGCTGAGATTTGTCTTGAACTCTTTTCTTCTTAAAATGGTGGGATTGCA
>NW_003852478.1:2879565-2883663 GCF_000181295.1 Otolemur garnettii
AAAAAAAAAAAAAAGAAAGTTGAAACGTACAACTTGTCAAAGAAAACTCCTTCATGAATCTAGAGCATGAGGGTAGAACAGTAAAGATGGGCATTTCAGGAACAGTAAAAGTCGCACCTGATCACAGTAACTGCCACCTGATAGGCACTCAGGAGAAGTGTGTGGAACAGAGTTTGTCTTAGTAAGAACTCATGTCAACACTGACATGACCAGTCATTACATGGCACAGGTGCACACACATACAAACAAACACATAGATGATTTCAGATTTAAATTAAGTCCTTGGTGATCAATACATACAATCACATCTAGTGTGACTAATCTATTCTAGAGGGACTAGATCACTGATAATTTAGTGTTTTATGCTTTGATTTGTTTTTAATTAAAACTATAACCCATCAAAAACAAGAGCTGTTATTAAGCTGTAATCTGAGAATTCAATTATTTAAGTTTTGTATGGCAGATAACTATTTTAGTCAAATTCGAAATTCTTCCTTCAAATAAGCAAGTTAAGTGTCTTCCCAGTTAAAAATTAAAGAAAGCTCATGTCTGTAGTGTGCCCACTAAGTTCCTTTTTCTCAGCTAGATGGTTAACATTGATTATCCGACTGGATTTTCTCAACAACCCTGAAAAGTGGATGTTAAATAGCATGGCCATAATTTACAAATAGGAGTTATTTATTTCTTGGCACTATAACACTATGTGTCATATATATATATTTATAAATCAAACCAGCAATAATCATTTTTATGTGTGATGTTGTCTCTGTTTTATATTAATAATGTTATTTCCAAATAATCATGATAAATTTTACTGCAAGGACTAACAATATAGGAATTGGACAACCAATATATAGCTCTCATTTATGTCCCATGTATGATAATAAAGGCCAGTGGAGGATATCTGCTCCTTGTATTTGCTGGACACCTGTGTCCACCCCACGTGTTCTCAAGCTTACTGTAGCAGAGGAAATAAAATAGCTAAATGGACTGTAAAACTTCCATCCAGAAGAAAACACACCGCCCATTAGCCAAAACAAGTCACACAGCCACATCAAATTTGGAAGGAACTCTCCTGTGTGTGTAAAGCTTCATATTCCACAAATATATGTCCATAATTTCTCAGCTTAACTGGAAAATGTTTGCATATGAGATTGAGTAAATTAATTTGCTAAACCTTTGAAAAATATTTTCAAACATCATATTCTATAGAAACTTAAATTTCTAGATTTTCTGGCGAGTGCTGTAACACTAAACAGTTTGCGATTAATCCCAGAAACATCCCTACTGTATCTAATAGATTTACCTCTCTTCTGAGAAATCTATAATTTTTCACTTTTAGAAAAACAAAGATAAATTGTATTCTTTTTTTTTTGCCCCATTATTTAGCAAACCGTCCCTAAAATATCTTCTAAGTGGGCACACGTTACAGTGAAGTAGCAGAATAATTTGTTAAGAATAAGTTGTGAAAATGATAAAATGAGATATTTCAATGTGCCACCCTAAATAATCCCCAAACAAGCAATAATGAGATGCCTAAGTTTTATAAGAAAAGCTTCAATATGACTTGATAAATGCTTCCTCTCAACATATCTGAATTTTACGTCATTGTTTTTAGGGGTGTATTTAGCCACAATTAACATAGTCTTTCAGTACTGAAAGCATCTGAACACACATTCCTTTCCAGGAGTAATTTTATTCAAAGCCTGTGGGGCGGGCTTAGAACAATCAAAATGAATCCATTACTTTAACTTTTATACCTCCTTAGCTCTGTGATTCACTGTCTGTATCTTTTAAGCTCTTGGACTTTTGACATCCCCAGATACAAACTCAAAGGATGTGAAAATATATTACATTGTAATTTGTGTGAAATAGAACATGATGCCAAATCTTTCACGGAAATGAATACAAGCTCTGAACAAGTCAGGTGGCTATAATCTTTGCAACACCAAAATATTTTTCTAAATCAGTGGGCAAGAAGCTGGCCAAATCAATTATCTTCGAGAGAGGGACAGACAATTTTGCTGTTTAAAGCAGCTTGTGACCTTACATTATTCTGAAAGGTTAAATATTAATTCAAGAGGATTTTATTTAGTCTGCAAAGTACATATGGGATTGTTAACAAGAGGGAGAGAGCAAGAGATTTATATATATTTGGTATCTACTACCTTTCGGACATAGTGGTAAGGGTGATGGACAGGTAGATAAAAGTTAAGTCAATAGATTGGTAAGTAGATAAGTGCATATGTACATACATACCGTGTTTCCCTGAAAATAAGACACTGTCTTTTATTTATTTTTTCTCAAGAAGACACACTAGGACTTATTTTCAGGGATGTCTTATTTTTATTAAGTATAATACAACAACCTACATTTATTCAAAAACAGTTAAGTCATCTTCTTCTGGAACCTGACAGGGGGAGTGGACCTTGTTGGTGGGGCTGGCACTAGTGATGTGTGAATTCCTTTCCCCTAGCCGTTCGCACATGTGCAATAGGATGTCTGCGATAGTGGTTACCACATGCGCACCTGTGCAAGTGCAAATGGCTCAGAGAAAGGAGATGTGGCAGATAAAAGGTATTCCAGTCTTTCTTACCAGACTGCACAGAAATGCATCCCTAGGTCTTATTATCAGGGTAGGGTTTATATTTAACAAATGCATAGAAATCCTGCTAGGGCTTATTTTGGGGGTAGGTCTTATTTTAAGGGAAACACGGTATAAATACACATATACATAATTTGATGAGGTAGATTCTAGCTCTGCTTTAGTTTTATCCTTTGTTAAATGAATATATGAATACCTGCATCTCTGACTTACTCGATTATTAAATAACTGAATTATTTGAAACGTAAGTACTCTTCATTTTCCTCTATCAAGTTTTTCATTTTATGTTCCTTCCTTCATTCAATCAACATTTTCTTTTCTTTAGCACTTATCAAGTTTCAGGGACTGTAAATATACTGGGAATTCCTTGTGTTATAAAACACACAAAGGACATGCTTATGTGGATCATATATTCTAGTGACCAGAGGACACTTAAAAAGAAAAAAAATATATTTGTGAAACATACTTCACCAAATTCTTTGAAGGCAATGTCTAAAAAATTGATTCTTCCTCTATTGTTTTAATGAAAGAAGTACTCTGTTTATCCTTCTCCTTTCAGAGCTTTATAGATATAACCTCATTTTAATATTTAACAATGAACACCTCAGCATCTAATAGACTTATCATTAATAAAATACAAGAGGAAAGTTTCTATATTTGTTCACTGTTTTGTCCTGTTATGGCTTACTATAAACAGTTTTCAATTCCGTATTAAGGATTCACCATATGAACACCACCTCTAACTTACAAAACTCAACCACCAAATAATTAATTATGGTTAATTAAAAGTCAAATTAAAAAAAAATTCCAGGTTAGTGGGCCCTCAGCTTTGGATTAGTCAACTGTGGTAGATTTTGTTTTTCTTTGAGACTGAGTTTCATTTTGTTGCCCTTGTTAGAATGCTATGTTATCGTAGCTCACAGCAACCTCAAACTCTTGGGCTCAAGGGATCCTCTTGCCTCAGCCTCCCCAGTAGCTAGGACTACAGATTAAGAGTTCATCTTTCTCAGAGACAATATCATTTGCTGTTTGGATTTCATTTGCTTACAAATGAAAACATAATTAATCAATTAAATAATGTTGTAAGTCAGGATCTTGCCCAGGCTAGATTGCAGTGGTGTCGTCATAGATCACTGCAACCTCAAACTCCTGGGCTCAAGGAATCCTCCCACCTCAGCCTCCTGAATAGCTAGTATCACCAGGAGCACCCACCATGCCTACCTAATTTCTCTATTTTTTGTAGAGCCAGGGTCTCATTTGCTCAAGATTATATCAAATTCCTGGCCTCTAGTAATCCTCCAGCCTTAGCTTCCCAGAGTGCTAGCGTTACAGGCCTGTGCCTGCCATGCTTAATTATCATGAGTTGTTCTTCAGGGGATGAATAAATTGACCGACTCTTACTAGTCTCCTCTCCCACTGTCCTTGCCACCAGGAAGTCATCCGGCTTATGAGGCCTCAAACCCATCCAGCAGGTTTAGACTTCTGTTCTTTTG
>NW_003852478.1:2884286-2906625 GCF_000181295.1 Otolemur garnettii
ATACACGAGGGCTGTCCAGAAAGGATGCGGTGTGTGTGTCTCTATTTTTCATATTACATGGGGAATACTTTCCAGACAGCCTGGCACACATGTGGTGAATTTTGCCATGGATTTGGGACAGCACTGTCATCTTTCAAACATGACTGTTTCAGCAGAGGAAGGAAAATATGCACTTCAGCTGGTAAGTCATAGGAGAGTCTCACCCCAGGTCAGGTCAGGTCTTGCTTCCACCTGAGGTTAGGTCTCATTTCTTGCCAAACATATTCCAAGAAGTTTTTGGAAGCAGATGATTTTGGACCTGTGATAATAAAAGTAAACTTTTTTTTCTAGTCACCATTGCTTTATATATGTATAATTAAAATCTTATTAACAACCTTACAATGGGTGTACTATTTTATGAGGCAGATGGTTGAATCAGGTAGAGATTGGTTGGATCAGGCCATTGCTTTATGGCTGAACCAGGGACAGATTGGTTTATCAGGCCATTGCTGCAATGTGTTTTTATAAGTTACCTAAATTAAAGGGGTTGACAATCAGGTAGCAACAAGGGAGAAGTAAAAAGAGGGACAGTAGAGAGCACATTCCAACCAAGACACCTATGGTACCGCAGGAAAGGCCATAAAGGCAGGTGACAGAGTGACTGCGTTATGATTCCCTTGTTATAAAATAGGCCAACGGCAAAGGAATAGAAACAGAGGAGGTGAGGAAAAGTCGACCCCCTCTATCTGGAGTGTTTTAAGTTCCAGCTGCCTGTGATTTATTCCAGAAGAGCTGTTCCTCTGCAATCGGAAAACTGTGTACCTGGGGACGTGTGGTGGGTATGAAAACGTGAGGCCATCAGCCAAGGGGCAATAGGAAACCATGTAGATGAGTGACAGCCAAACGAAAGATGTTTTGAAAGAGATAAAAAGAGGATAGGGAAAATTATAATGAATTCCTGGGGAAACAAATGATGTAAAAGAAAATCAGAGGAAGAGGAACATAATCTAATCTCTCCTGTATATCCCAATAAGAAATTAAGAAGCTATTACTACAGTGTAGCAGCACTTTAAAAACAATACACCATGTAAAAAAGGAAGGTTTTGTTGTTGTTGTTTTTTGAGAAAGAGTCTCACTTTATCAGTCTCAGTAGGGTGCCGCAGCATCACAGCTCACAGCAACCTCAAACTCTTGGGCTCAAGTGATTCTCTTGCCTCAGCCTCCCAATTAGCAGGGACTACAGGTGCCCGCCACAATGCTGGGCTAGTCTTTCTCTACTCTTGGTTGAGAAGGGGTCTCTCTCTTGCTCAGGCTAGTCTTGAACTCATGAGCTCAAGCAATCCACCCACCTGGGCCTCCCAGAGTGCTAGAATTATAGATATGAGCCACTGTGCCTGGGTTTTTTTAATAATAAAAAATATTCGCTATAATAATGTAGTGATGAGAACATAATTAACTTTCCAGAATTATAAGAAAATTGATAAATAATATCAAATCTCGCTTTAAGAAAATGCTTATTAAAATAGGCTCAATGGTAATTCATTTGGTTTCATAATATATAAAATTCAATCCAATTCCTAGCATAATTTTTTATGGTGATATGTAATATCCATAATAAACAACATATAGGGAACGCTCACAATCATTATTGTTGCCTGTACTTTTCTGGATGCACTTTCCAACATCCTTTACCTGGAGGAAAATAAATGAGGATTAAATTGAAAAAGAAGGTGGCAAAAATATCATCACCAGTTTATTTAATTATATACTTAGAAAACTCAAAATAAATAAGATCCATAAGATATTTCCCTGATGGTTCTTGTCAAAAAGTTCTTTTATAAAAATCAGTAGAAATAGAAAATATAGGAAAAGGATATATCTCTTTTAAAAAAATCAACAAGAAAATAAAGTTCAAATCATAGGCATTAATAAATATATACAGATCTATATTTTATAAATATATAAAATCAAGTCTACTAAGGGATGTGAAAAGAAGGTTAACTAAAGTAAACTTTGGATTCTTTGATAACTATGCAATATTATCTCAATGTTAGTTATTTCTAAATTAATATGTAATGTTATGATCCTATTAAAATTATCAACAGCATTTTTAATTAGGAAAAAAATTTAGTGTTATTTTTTTCTGATTGTTGGGGATTCATTGAGGGTACAAAGAACCAGGTTACACTGATTGCTTTTGTTAGGTAAAGTCCCACTGATAGCACCTTGCTCGGGCTGATCTCAAACCTTGAACTTCTGGGCTATCCTCCCACCTACCACAGCTTCCTGAATGGCTGAGACTACAGGCAGATAACACAATGCCCAGCTAGGAAAATAGTTTTATTAGCTAATTTAGTGCCTGAATATATTTAGAAAATAAATGTTTGAAAATAACCAAGAAGATTCTGAATGAAATTTAAGAAATAAGTGTGTAATATTTCTCTAAAATGGTAGATGCAGGTAAAAGGTCACAGCATTTTAAAATTTTGTTTTGATATAGGAAACAGGATACATATCCTTAAAATAGAATTGAGATTTTGGCAAGGAATGAACTGCTATAGAATTTATTATATGCTACATGAAGCATTTTAAATCAGCAGAAAAACATGATTTTTCCATGAAAAGCACTGAGACAGCTAGTAAGATCTTTAAATAACACCACTTATTAGGTCATTAAATATGAAATGCCCTATTTCAAATCAAAAATTTAGTTTATTATATTTCCAGACAAGAAGTTTATTATATTTCAAAATACATGCCTAAATTAGCTACTCAATTTTACGATCTTAATGGTACCAGCAAAGAAGTCTGGAGAGTGAGTGGTGATGAAATCGCAGAACACACTGACCATAGCTTGTGGAAAATTGAATATTTTTCCAGGCAAAAAGTCGCCCCAAACTTGGAAGATGTGGTGGTCAGTTGGTGCAAGGTCTGGTGAGTACAGTGAATGGTGGAGAGTTTCCAAGTCCAGCTGATGTAGTTTTAGCAGCATGGTTTGGGTGACTGTGTTGTCTTGCCTGTCTTGGTTGGCCAAACTTGGCTGCTTAATCACATGCGTCCTCATTTCATCCCACGGGTTGCAGGAGACATCACTGTAATCAGCTGGCCAGGGGTCACAAAGCTGTGGTGGGTAATACCAGCAGTGGACTCCCAAACAGACACCACTAGCCTTTTTTGAAGACTATTCGGTTTGGGACTGTATTTTGACACTTCATCTTTATCCAACCATTGTGCCCAAAGATTATAATTATCAAAAAGAATCCACTTTTCATCACATGTAACCAAATGCTGTTTTCTTCAGCCAGACACAAGGATGTTGCCAAATGGGGAAATAATTTGAAAGGATTTTCACCTGCTGGGAAGTAAAGACGCCCTTTCCGGGGAAGCCCCGAGGGAAGAGTGACATCTTCAGGGCAAGCACACTGTCCTTTCTCTATTCCTTTTGTAACCTCAGTCCTTCTCATCAAATCATGACAACAATAAGAATATCATAAGAATCATGGACTATCTGATTTCTATCAGAATAAAACCCCGCAAACAAATGGAATGTTTCAAGGGTGCTTATCCATTCTCTAGCAATTATCCCTTGAAATCTTCTAAGCACAGAGTGTTATGCTAAGTATGGAAGGTAATTCTAAAACGATGAAAAAAATTCCCTAGGCTATAAGGACTTCAGAAACAAATTAAGGAAATTTCCCACTTAGAAGCACATAATTTCAGAGCTCTATAGATTTTTTTTAAATTAAAAAGTGGGCTTATAGAATTCTTAAAATACATACTGTATAATAATTTTTTAAGTAAGCTTTATAAGACTAGTCTAAAACGATGGCATTTAGCTATTAACTATCACATATAACTATTTTAGAGATATCTTTTCTTACAAACTCTGAAGGCATAAATTCCCAAATGTCTCCTCATTTGGAGGCCTAACCATGCACATTATTTCATTTCTAGAACAAATAATGAATCTGGAAGTGGTCAAGTTTAAAATTAGCTATTTCTTAATGATAGAATATTTATGAAAGTAAAATAGCCCATCAGTGATCTTAGCTTCGGTGAGCATTTATTACTGACGTATTGGTAAGCATATTCCTTAAAATTCATCAGCCATCAATGTAACCCTATTTTTGAAATAAAATACATAGGTTGAGGCTATTGTATGTATGTGTACATGAACATACACATGTATACGTGTATTTAATTAGTGAAAACTTTTTAGGAAGCAGAAGACAGAAGAAAAGCAACAACCCCAAGTGTGCAGATGGACCTAAATGAATCTTGTGCAAATTAAATGCACGTCTGTAACTGGTAGCCAAAGCAAAGAGAACATGGTTAACATCAGTGAGAACTTGCTTATATTCCCTCCAAATCCAAGTACTTTAAACACATGAATTAGCTTTATCAGTTTGTCAGCTAATGAAATCACACATTATCTGCCATGGTGTTGGATGTGATTTTTTTTTAATGTCTTATAGCATAACTGTGTACGTTAAGGCAATCATGGGGTACAGTGTGCTGTTTTCATATACGTTTTGAAATACTCCCATCAAACTGGTTAACATAACCTTCATGTCATTTTCCCAGTTATTGAGATAAAACGTTCATACTCTGCTTTTAGAAAGATTCACTTGGACCCTTGTAAGATAAATCATAGAGGTGACCGCACCAATCACCCTCCCTCCCCCCATCCACCCCTCTTCACCTCCCCCTCCCACCCCCTTCCCATATTCTAAAGCTATTGTTAGGTTATGACATTCCTATAAAAGCTATGAATTAGTTTCAAAGTAGGGTTGTGTACATTGGATACTTTTTCTTCCATTCTTGAGATACTTTTTTATTCTTGATCTGTACCCTGCTACCTCCTGTTCCCTTGCATAACTACACTACGATTATTTTTCTACTCTTGATGCATATTTGAGTGTTGAACATATGAGAACACTAGCTGTTTAACTGATACTCCTTGTGTTTAAAATATTTTTTAAAAGTTAAAAACATACTTTAGAAGTGCTCTTAAAAACCATGAACAAGCTCATGGGTGATTTAAAATACACTCAATGCAAACAAGCGTATTTCAAATAGTGGGATGAATCTTGAAGAATCAATATTGTGATATGTGAAAATCAGAGTTCCATTGTACAGTGTTCTATTTTCAACTTTTAATAAATAATCATAAAACTTCTCCAAGGTATTCAACTTAAAAATGGCTTGACTCTTAAAGGGTTTGTTCTGACATCTTATTCAGTGATGTTATATTATTCATGATATGTGTAGAATTAGTTTTCTTTGCCCGGAGGGACTGTAAAGAATCTAAGATCATGCATCATGATTAAAGAGAAATTTAGCGGCTAAATCCTTAAATACATGTGACAAGAAATAAAACTACTTCTCTACATTATCCAGGCTATGCTTTGGCAGCCTGCCAATGATACTCAATCAGATGGAGACAGCTGACAAGGCACGTTGCCTCTGAAATAGAAGGTCCATCCTTATTATAACTCCCGAAGAAAGCACAGATGCCAGTTGAGATGGTCTAAGTCTTGCAGCCTGCTGAAATTACTTTTCCTTTATGATTCGGGTAAAACTAGTCTCTCTTTATCTAATCAATTGGGCCCTGAGATTTTCCTGTTCCCTCTGATATTTGGGTGCCTGGTGCAGGCTCAGTGGAGGAATTCTTTTTTCCCTCCTCATCAGCTCTGGCTCCACTTGTTTTTCCTTTTAGGCCAGATTGGGGCTATCATGGTGTTTCTCTTACACAAAAGTACATTTAAGTTAAAAGGAAAAAAACTCTTCATTAAAGCTTCAAGCCCATTACATCCATTACGGTTTTAAATTTTCAGTCCTCCAGCTTTGTTCCTTTACTGCTTCTTCTTCATAATCCTTTATATTAAAAACTTCATAATACAGTTTATTTTATGCCATTAATATATCTATTGGGTTTTTTAAAGTTAGTTTTAGGCTTATCTTGATAAACTCCCATAACAATATAGTTCTTGGCAAATATCAAAGATCCGGGAACGCATGGAGCTGGTTTTCAAAATATTGTGAGCAAATGTGTTCTTAGAGGTGTCCATGAATTCAAATGACTGGGATTGAATCTTAACTCTGCTGTTTATTAGCCAGATGGCCACTGGCAAATTAAAGTAACATCCTTACTGATAAAAAGAAACATTAATAAAATAGGATCTACTGCGTAGGGGTGTTGTGACTTAATTTATGTAAAGTACTTAATGAGTGCCTGGCACATAATGAGCTCCATGAATTCATTAATTATTAATATTATAATCACTATCAAATAATTTTATATACAGTTCGTGAGAATTATCTGTGAAATTCCCAACTAAAAGAAAATTAAAGTAATGTGGTCTTGGACCCAAAGAAGGGCTGACTTTGGCCTCCATCCTTTAATAGCTACGAGATTTCAAGGTGTTGTATAAGCTTCCTGGGCGTCAGTTTCCTAATCTGTAAAATGGGCACAGTTATTCCTACCTTGAAGGATTATTTCAGGGATTCAATGATATAATTCAGTGATATGTCAATGTGTGTTCTAGCAAGTATATAATAAACGTGTACCTCCAATATGTAAGATTTTGTAAAATCTTATTCCTTTGTCTAACTCCTTACTGTGATTTTTTTGTAGCCTATAGTCACTTGACAGTACCCAGTGTTCAAGGTGTTAGTGGAGTAGACACAGGGAGGCAAATGAATCACCACCCTAAGCACGTCACGTTTTACTCTGTACTCCTGCTCAACAAACCAACAGAACAGCACACAACGTGGGGCCCTTAAAAGAAAGAAATCAGTGCACCAATCAAACATGGCAGCTTCTATTCCTAACTGTTTTCCACCACTGAAAGATTTATCTTCACATTCAGCCATAAAGTTGGATCTGTACCGCAGAATGGCAAGATTTACAAACATTCGACTGGATCAAAATAAAATCCCAGCAATGACTTGTAACCACAGGCTTCAATTTCTGCTAGATCAGAAAAATACAGCTGAATATGTCACTTAATCTTCTAATTGCTTTCTTTACTGATATTTATCACTGTGGTAAAATAGATTGTCTAAAGAGAGCCAGAAAATGATCAAAATTCCAAGAAATGCATGATATTTTACTTGTTCTGCAAGATGGTTGGTGACTTTAAAAATGTGTTGCTAGAAATTCCACAATGTATAGTCATTTTTGGAAGTGAGGAAGAGTTAGTGGTCCTACTAACGGGTATGTAGAACTGTCACCTAATTATTCATTGTTTTACAAGAGAAATATGAGTACAGAGAAATCTCCACCTATATTTTGCATATCAGACAAATATAACTGAATCAAGCACTATTGTTTGTTTTTTAAATATATAAACAAAGTAATAAATTCATGAGTGAATAAATACAAGCTGAGAACTAGAACATTATTTTTCTCTTTTCTTTTCTAAAACAAGAAGAAAGAACAACAGGAATAGATTTGAGGCTCTCAGGTTTCCAAAGTTTTTTGAATCATAAGAAGCTTTACACGTCTACAACGTGGATACAATATCCATCATTTTTCCTTGAAACATTAACTGTTAATACACTTGCTCTTTAGGTATCTTGAGATTGTAATTCAACTGAGGTCAAAGCACAGAAACTTAAGCTGCCTGGTTCTCATGTAATGCAGATCCAAACCAATGCGTAATTTCAGACTAATGGGATGAATGCTGTAAAACTCTTCTACGCCTGAGTTCTTTGGAGTTGAATACAAGATACAGATTCTGTTTTCTAACTCCCTCCCTGAGACTAGCAAAATTAGCATATTGTAATAGTATAACTTCAGAACCCGTCTACTCACCTGGGGAAAAGAGGTCAGCTCAGGAATATGGGGGAAGAGGTATAACTTTAATATTTTAAAAGTTTCTTATTACCTGTAAATTTTTAGCAGCTGCAATGATCCCTTCTAGTCCTTTTTTTTATTTGGAGGCACCCATATTTATGCCCCTTTTGTAAACGGCAACGTTCCTCCATACGATGGCCTAAGAATTCACTTCTCCCTCTCAGACACATCTATCCTCATTGTTGGACAGAGCAGCAATTTTCTCATTATCCTGAATCATTATGACTAGCCTACATCACTGCAAGGCCATTCAGAGTCTAAGGGACTCATCTTGTCATCAGTAAAGACAATCTCCTTATCTTCCCCTCCTTTCTTCAGTAAAAGGTTTGTCCGTGGATGCCCTCCCAGTTTGGTTAGTAGCCCATACAATTTCCGTCTAGTTTCTAAAGCTGGAAACATGGACATAATCTTAGCATCTTGTTTCTTCCTTTGTGATCTACGTATAACTAATTGGGCAATGGGTTCTGTCCATTCAATATCCTAAATAACTCTCAAATACATTAATGCCCATATTTCCTGCCCATAGTTGAAAAACATCATTTCTTCCTAGGGGTCACCATTTTTTCAACACACAAGATAATACTGGTCTTATCTGAATACTTAAAGGGAATCAATATCACCAAAGAACAGTGAGGAGAAAAATGAAAAATTATATATAAATGGATAACAGTAATAGCTAGATTAAGCTCTAGCTATTATAACCAGATTGCCTGGGTTTAAATCACAACTTCAGTACTTACTATTTTTAGAAATATGAGGAAGTAACTTAATTTGCCTAAATGTTGGTGTTCTTTGTTGAAAAAGGAGATAAAAAAATAATATCTCTTTCATAGGGCTGTTAGGATAAATAAATCAGTTAATTAATCATCCAATAAATGTTATAAATAATAGTAGTTTTAAGATTAGTAAAATCCTATGAATAAGAGTATTAAGAGTATTTTAGAACATGCAATATCTTTTGTAAATTAAGAAAAATGAACATCTCTGGACAAATGTTTTCTTGAGCAAAACTGAACAATTATATGTGATCTCTTTCACAGAGGGCTTTTAATGTTATAAATGAAACCAACTTTCATTGCTCTGTGGCTTTTATTTCTACAGGTAGTGAATTGCTGAAGAAAGATATATGAGAATTCTATCCAGCTTATATCTTGTTCAGATTCTTTCATTCTTCAAAATCTACTTTTTTTTTTTAAATTGTACATAATGAAGGGTATTAGATTTGAAAGACTCTTTCTACCACCATAAAAATAATAGCTGTACCTCTGGGAAACATTAGCTTCAGATGAAATCGTTATAAAATTAAAAGGCCATTCTTATTAAATATAAAAATGATTTCCAGGAAGCCAGGCAAGCTTCAACAACAATTTATATAAAGCCTATTTTCTGCACGAATTTCACAAGTACAATAGTACATTTTAGCTGTCCGTTTAAGTATTTATTTTGAGCTGTAATTATGATCACTACCTACCATGTTTGCAGGATCTGACTACATCCTCATCTCCTGCCATCTCACTCTGCCCTATTTATTGTGTCTTCTTTCCTTTTTTTTGAAAAATCACAACCTCTTTTCCACTTTTTACCTGCTGGCCGTTCTATAAGGAATGATAGCCTTGGTCACTATCAATGTTCTTTTCATCTTTTCAGAATTCTCATCAACGTTACCTTTTTTTCTTTATTTTTACTTTCTGAAATTTTAAAGTCAGTTTATTAAACTCAGTGATGAACACTATCAAAAGAATTTTCTCCTGAAACTACCTTTTCTTAGGGGCAGAGAAGGGAAAGGAAAGTCAACCCCCTGAGCATTGCCGCGGACGCCATGGCAGCCAGGGTTCGCAGCAGGTGGAGACAGTCCATTAGTCAGCAAAGCCACTTCCTGGGTCAGCGGGATCAGATCCGAGTCTGGGGTGTCCTCGTCCTGCAGGGCTCAGGCGGGCCCAGCCGTGCACTTCATTTAGGATAGCAGATGTGCCAAGACTATGTTCTATTTCAAGAAGGTTCATACTTATTTTTTTTTTTCCTGCTTGTTTCTCTTCTTTCATCCATTTTCTATTCTTTCTTCTTCTTCTTTTTTTAATTTCCAAGAGTTCTGCATCAAACTTGGCCTTCTCATGTAAGAAATTCTCAGCTGTAACAGGAGCACCACCGAATTCTTGCTTTTCAGCAGCCTCTGCTTTTTTCCTTTTTGTCTCTTTTCTTCCTCTCTTCTAGTTTTGTTATGATCTATTATTTCACCTACTATGTCTAATTTTTCTTGATCAACTATCACTAGAGTAAAGCACATCACCATACCAAGATTTTAGTTAGCTAATGCTAATAATTTTAAAATGCCCAAGACATCATTAAATTCTGGATTTGCCTGGGAAAATATTTCATAAAAGAAATTGTCATCTGGGCATTATTCACCGTAAACTTGAAGGTAGTCTGGACAGTTTGCTCATTTTCTTTTTTTTTTTCCTAAAGTTCTTATTTATTTATTTTTATGTCCCAATAAAACTTTATTTAAACAAACAGGAGGTGGTTCAGTGTCCATAGACGTCTGCTTTAAAAATACTGCAGAGTAACAAGGGGGAAGGAATTTGGATTGTCAATAGACCTTGTAGGGCAGAGTTACCCCACAGGAGGAAGGGCTGATCTATTACATGAGTGAGAAATGACATCTATCTTCCTTAAGCCACTGTACTCTGGAGTCACTCTGTTTATAGCAGCTTGTCATCTATCTAACAGATGAACTAAGAAAATAGCAGCATGAGATGGTTTGAAAGTTCCCAGTGAAACTCACATTGAACTGTTTGTTTGTTTGTTTTATTAGGAAAAGTCTGAATTTTATTTGAGTCCTTCACCCAGGACATTTACCATATACCCCCACAATGTACCTGTTAAGAGCTTACTTAGCCCCTTCCCCCAACTTCAATTTAATCATGTTTTTCCTCTCATGTGGGCCTGCGGTTATTCATCTCTTGTTCTCTCAGTACCAGTCAAATCACAATTTTAACATTTTTGTCAATTTTCGTTTTTCCTTCTCTATAAAACTTAAACTGCAAGAAGACAAAGACTTGCCCGGTGTCCAGCATATGCTTAATAAATCGTGTCAAATAAATGAATTAAAACGATGTGTTTTCTCATAACACAAAGACAGGAGCCACCATAGGCCAAAGAAAGATTAACCTGGATGACTCATTCTTTGTTGTTAAAAACATAATAATTGTTTGTCATCACAAGAAATCCCCAAATTTATTAAATGATAAAATTGAGCAGAAATACATGCATGAGTATTGATTCTTCAGTGACAATTATTTCTAAGTTGAAAAGCAACAAAAGGACATCAAATTAGTAGATTCAACACATGTAACTTAAAATGTTTATGCGTCTAAAGCAAGGTAAAATACAAATTTAAAACCAAATAAACTGGGAAAAGAAAGGAAAGAAAGAGTCAATTCTGAAGTTATAAATACGCCGTTCATACCTTCATACGATGGTGTCGGGAAAGAATGAGTAATGGACCAGAAATGCCGTTCATATGAAGTAGCCAGGAGAAATGGTTTACTGTGTGCTGAATGGGAAACCCTGCATCCTGCTGGACACAGTCTGCTGCAGGTAATTCTACAATGGTCACGTGAGCTAAATACTCTTTCTCTTTCTAAATGGAGTTTTCTACTTTCTGATAGTTTGTACTGTGAAATTGCTTGGTTTCTCTGAACTCTCAAGTTTTATCTCCTTAACTCACAGAATTCTGGAACCTCTCTCAAAACTAGAGGACTCACTTCTTTGTTTCTAGTTTCTCAAGAATAACCCTCCTCTATTGCCTGATGTCTGGTCTCTTTAAAAGTGCTGCTTTATGTCTTGTGGTTTTGTTGGTTTTTTTTCTTACAGGACAGAAACTCTTTAAGTTTGAAAGCAAATCGTATCCCTGGTATTCCAATTTGAACAAAAACAGGTTAGAGCACTTTTTTTTGTTAAATGAAGAAAATAGAGAGATTTTAATCTGTGTATTTCTTAACACAATATTGACTTCAGATATTTTCTTCTTTAAAATAAGTATTTCACATAATCTCATGTTCATATTTACTCTCAAAATGTTTATATCACTTAAATTTTGGTAAAATGTATCAAGAAGTTTATAACCATTTGCATAAATTATAAGTGGGAAATAAAAGCAATCCATTTTCCTTTTGAAATAGACCAATTTCATTTGTTACTTAGGGAGAGAAAGGAAATAGATTATCACTTACATTATGGAGGTAATTACATAGAAATAGTTTGTGAGATAATTCAAATTAAATTTCATCAATAAATGAGTCTTATTGCCTAACCTGGACATCTAATATTTAATGGCATTTGAGTAATTTACTAAAGTCAAACCCAATTGATTTTGTAAAACCCAACTTAACACAGATAAAGACAAATACAAGAAAGGATGATTAATTTTCAGTCAGTTACAATACTCTCATGCTCTACTTTATTTGACAGATTATTGGCTTACAAAAAAATTTAGTATGACTTCATATAATTTCCTTATTCTTATGTAAATATATCTGCAAAATTATAACTGAACCAAACAATACAAATAATATTAGACAATATAAGTAAATGAAAGTTAATGATCCATTTTGATTTATTTTACCGGGACAAAATTAATATCTGATAGACTGAAAAAAAATTTTTTTTTGTGATAATTCAGTGGGAAGTCCATGCATGTTGGATAGACAAACAGATTCAGACTTAGCATGTGTTTGAGCCTAAACAAGTTACTAAAACTCTGAGTTACTCAAACTCTTCTTCATATATAAAATGGCAATATTAATAAATAGCTACAAATTTTCTATGAAAATTAATTGAAGTGATATACATTGCAGAATTTTATGTATGCATGCTTACTCTATATTTATTTTATATTACTAAATATTTTAATATTTGTACTGTAATCTAAAGGTACATACTATAAGTTATGGTTGCCAAAAAATACACCTTCATAGAGTATGTAAATTCAATTACCCCAATGAGGAAAACTTTCTCTCTGACATGTGAAGATTCAAACATTATTCTCAATCAGCATTAGTGAACACAATTCTAGCTTGAAACTATAATTTCCAAGTTAAACAATAAACAAGCAGCATTTAATAACCTGCATAAAATATCTGGGACAATGAAAGATTATGTATGCTACATATATTATACTTTAAGTTATTATTGTATATTAAAGCTACCAAAATTATGATCTCTGCTCAAATATCAAAAGGATCTTGAAAAAATATTTACAAACAAAACAGCAACAATGGGTGGCACCTGTGGCTAGTGGGTAGGACACCAGCCCCATATACCAAGGGTGGTGGTTCGAACCCAGCCCCGGCCAAACTGCAACAAAAAATAGCCAGGTGTTGTGGCGAGCACCTGTGGTCCCAGCTACTTGGGAGGCTGAGGCAAGAGAATCTCCTAAGCCCAGGAGTTGGAGGTTACTGTGAGCTGTGATGCCACAACACTCTACTGAGGGTGATAAAGTGAGACTCTGTCTCTTAAAAAAAAAAAAAATATATATATATATATATATGTATGTATGTATGTGTATGGATATGGAAAGACATATATGGAAAGAATTTGCCTGGGTTAGCTAGGAAATATGAAAAGAATTCCAACATAATATAAATGGATTCTATGTAATAGAATGATGTGAAGTACTATTTTAATACTTGAAATTAATTTTGAAATTGGATTTGAAATTAATACTTGAAATTGGATTTCAAGAAGACATAATCTGAGTGGATGTTTGCCTCTACATGGGAGACAAATACTAACCAACAAGCAAATACTAGTAAGCTAAACGCAGTGGTAACTTGAAGCAAATATTAACATCAGCTCAAAGACTCAGCCTTGAACCTAGATTAAAATGAATGATGTCGAATCAGAGAGTCTCATATTTAACCTCTTAAAAGATGCCTAAGTGGAGTTGGAACACATTCTTAGTAAAGTATCACAGGAAGCAAGAATCCAGTGTACTCAATTCTGATATGAAGACAGTCAATGATCTAATACCACATAAGGGAAAAACTCAAATCAATTCCAGGTGGGCAGAGGGGGAACTAGGAAGAGGGGAGGATAGAGAGGGATGGGGGTTTACAGTTTATGGCACCTCCTGGGGACAGAACACAACTATGAGGGACTTTACCTAACAAATGCAGCATAACCCAATTCTTTGTACCCTCAATGAACCTGAGGCAATAAACAACAACAACAGCAAAATCACATAGGTCATTTAAGGACAGTAGCACCCCTAGAATTATGATAAGCCAAATGTAGATTTTCAGTGAAATAAGGAATACTCAAATAGGTTGTCAGGATCCCAGAAATTAAGATGAGAGGTAAGGGAACTCATAACTAAAGACCACCAAATATGTAAGAGAATAAGGAATGAACAGGATTAGAGAAACAAAGACATTGTTATAGAGATAGTGGGGGGTCCTCTTAGGGACAAATGTGTGAGCCCTGCCTCTGTGCTGCTTCAAGTACTTGCCACACCGAGGGAAGGAGGACATGGGTGGGTGCTGTGTCTTGGTGCTGCCCAGCTCGGCCTACCTGGGAAATCGAGGAGGGCCTGGGAAATGGCAACAGAGTGCAGGGAATTCCTTGGTGCTTCACCAGGCAGCCAACCACACTAGGGTCTGGGAAGTAACCTGGAGTCACTTAAAACTAACTTTCACACCATTAGCCGTCTATCAGAATGGTTCCATACTGGCTTTTGAGCAGGAGGGCCCAATCTACATGACATAAAACAGGACCCTGGACCATAACTAGAGCCTCTTGTTATGACAGGGGACTTGTTGTTAGTTGTTTATGGAGAACGTATCTTACTGTTGCTAAAAACCTCTAAGCTTGATCTCACGCTTGCCTTGTGTTTGTTACGGTTGGTCATTGTTTGGCCAAGAGCACAGCAAGGACTGGGAACAGACTGCCGACCCCCAAAAATCAGCCGGCTTAGGTCCCCCAAACATGTCAAATATTAAAATATAAGACAGATAAAATAAGTAATGATAGTGAAAAAAATGTTAAAAATAGAAGATAAAGGTCATGCAAAAAGATTAGGAAACTAGTGATATCAAAAAATTTCAAGGAGATACAAAATAAATCAGAGAGATTTAGAAACATGCCACATAAATATAAAAATAAACACATTAATAGATGATTTAATCAACAGAGTAGATATAGCTGTGATACATCCATGAGAACTGTAAGGTAAAGCTGAGGAAATTACTCAGACCCTGACGTGAGGAAGAAGTAGTCCTGGCGTTCTATACTCTGTGGGGTGACTGTAGTTAACAGTAGTACATGAGATAGTTTCAAACAGCTAGGAGGAGGGCAGTGAACATTCCCAGTGCATAGGGAGGGCAATTGTTGAGACAATGGATATGCTAACTGTTGAGGGTCAGGCGTCCAGGTTCCCCAAACCCATTTGACCTGATTCTATTCCTCTGCTGAGCCAGAAAGTTCAATCTAGGCACAGCCATAATTGAAAGGACTGAATAGAAACTGGAAATAAAATTTCAGCAGCACAGGCAGTGCGAATAGAGACCAAAAAGTAAGCAGCCCAAGTTTCAGTGTAAAAGAGAAAATTTATTTAAGAACAAAGAGAATGTTTAGAGCACGTCCAAAGAGATTTGGAAGTAGGTCCCTCTCATGATGGAGAAGAGAGAGACCTGCTAGGGTGTAAATACTCTCCCCCTTTTGAAACTGGTTGCAAGTCTTTCATTGGCCTCTCTGAGCTTCCGGGGAAGTGTTGCCCTTTACTATTGGTCATAGGTGACCTAGGTTACCGCATGTCCACATTCTCATCGGCCCTCCAGACTTCTGGAATCAGCAGGCCAGGTTTTCCCCCGACCCCCCTTGAAACTCCCTTTCTTTGTGTCCCTTCTGATCACTCAATCCCTGGTAATAACAAGATGGCAAAAAGTTGGGACAAAACGTCTCACTTAATTACAAATAAATTCAATATTATTTAATAAGAAAGTTTTAAGCATTTCAAAGAAAAAAATAAAATGGTCTTCAGGGAGATGTGTTCCCAGTGGATGTACAAAATGTCGTCTTCAGATCATTGGAACTACTACTGCACAGAGAGTTATCCCAGAAATTAGTATAAACATACACAATACTGATAAAGATACAGGTGTCTCTCGTTACCCAAACTCACTTATGACTGCACCAACCCATTAGAGTTCAATATATTTTTAATAGATTTTCCAGGGGAAATTATATCTTTTACTATTGAAACTTTTACTCTCTGAACTCTCTTTGATCTCAGAAGAATCCAAATCTATGTGTATAAGGAGGAAAACCATTCATGTATATATGTTGAGATTTTTCTTTGAATTTCAATCAACTTTAATTCTCAATGTTTTGTACTGTAACATTAATAAACGGTAGTATAAAGTATTTTGACATTTCTTTCCCCAGCTCCATTTAATCTATTGACCTCTTCAGCAAGACCCTGCTGACTTCGGCCTTCAAACATCTTTAGGCCACTTCACTTTGATCTTCATTTGGCTATTTTTTTTAAAAGGCAATCTTAACAAAAACATAAAATAACCCAGAAAGTCTACGTTTCTGAAATTTTTTCATGCAAAACCACTTACAAGATTTCAAACCGCCTTATATGTCAGAAGGCATTTTCAAAGAGCAGTGACTAACGCGCAGAGGCGGTCAGGCTCGGCTGCCATCGCTACTATTAACGGTGTCTACGGCACCTTCGTATTTCCCAGGAGGTGCTCATTAGCCTTGCCAAGTGATTTAAATTGGTTAGGTTATGAGCATAATTTCAGACGGTTGAAAGTCTGCCGACAAAGGAAGTTCATAAATTGTATGATTGCAAGAGTTAATTTTTTTGCCAAGTGGAATTAGGATACTTGAAACACAAATAAGTTCTCACCTCATTATTTTCATTAAAGACATAAAAAAAATCACCACATCAGTATAATGCATAATTATGAAGAATTCTGGACTGTGAAAATTGACTGAAGGGATGATTTAAAATGAGTCGTAGAAATCACAGGCATCTGTACACAGGCTTTAGAAACATCGGACAGAGCCTAAAAGACATACCACAGTCAGGCCCCAGATGAATCTACTCTACGTCGATAGACATTGTTCTGTACGCTTTAAATATAATAACGGCTTCGCTTGAAGATCTAAGGAGGCTCAAGGAGACCATAAAAAGAATTCAGAGAAGCAGCTACAGATAAAGCTGTGTCTTGAAGCTGAAAAGTTTTCAGTACACACAGATGGAAGGCGGGGAGCAGGCCCAGGGAATGGGGAACACAGACAAAGTTACACAGCGGGAATCTATCCCACTCACCCTACAGTCCACTGAAGATGAAAGGGAAATGCTCGGAAAGGTCACTGACAAGTGGCCCTAATTGTCCTGTAATTTAGGGTCTGATTCCATTGTAAAGAGACTTCTATGTTTCAGTTTGAATTTTGGGCTTGTGGAACAATTAGGCATTAAGCAGTCAATGGACACAATTAGATTTGGATTGAAAATTCGATCAGATTAGATTTCGGATGGAAAGAAACTGTGGAAAGTCAATAGAAATGGAAAGAAAGGAGAGGAACTTGTTTGACAGGCAAGGAAAGGAGATGCAGTGAGGGGGGAGAAAAGTGGAATGGCTCAAGGATCCTTCAGATAAGAAATATATTCTTACAACTGGATACAGTATTTGTTCTTGACAAGAACTGATGGGGGATTGAATACAGGATGGAGGCAGCAGTGACTGTGGAGCTTTCTCTAGGACCAGCCGAGTACATGGGGGCTCCCAGGTGATGGGCCCTGAGGTTCCTCTGAATGCGTCACTCTCCTGCTCACGTATTTTTATGGTGCTGAGCATGTGGATTTTCATGCACGTGAAGATATCGATGTATATGTCCTATAAAGAGTTTCAGATTTCATTTGCTTGGAAAGGACTTCTGAACACAAAACAAAATGAAACAGAACACAGCACAACAAGGAGAAGTAATTGGGCAGATAAAGTAAATACATAAAACAGGTCCTATTGTCTGAGGAATCCTGGCAGTCAGTCCCATGTTGCTTAGGCAAATCTATTTTGTTAAATTGAGCCTTTTTCTATAAAAGCAGGGCTCTTTGTTGTGTTTTAATTTTGCTTAAACTCCACTGTTGCAGGAAGACGAGGCCCAACGGAGAGAAAGAGCACCCAAACACCATAGTTATAAGAGGAAGGGCTTTATTCATCGGACGGGAGCTTACGGCATAGAAAATTTCCAAACGGCCGCGCTCCCCGACTGGCTTGGTCTTTCCCTTTTTATTGACAGTCAAAAAGTTCCACCCCACAGGCACCCTTCCCATTGGCCAGTTTGAATCAAGTGGGAGATGCTACTCCAGCCCCTACAGAACTACAGGATTTCACAGAATTTGGAAATTTCCAAGTTCCAGGGAGTTAAGCCTATAAATTCTCAAGACTGAGTCACCTTGGAGAGGGCCCTGCAGGTGCATCCTCGTGGTCTCCCTGAGAAGACCCGTTCTCCCAGACCTCTCCTCTCTCCAGTATCCTCTCTCACCATCACTATTAATAACAAACAGAATTTATTTGTAAAGCACTGAGGTACATGTAAAATGCTGGCAGTTGGTCACATAACTTACACAACCAGATCTTCGAGAGACTAAAAAGATACAAAACTTCATGAAAGAACCAACAGCCTTCTGAAATGCTTCCCTTTAGTGAGTTCTGCATAATCAACCAGCACTTACGACAGCCTGACTTGAAGACAGACACTTTGGCATTGATTTACAATCGAAGAGCCTAATGTATTCCATATCAAAGTTTATTGATCTGAAACAAGGATGCCAGAGCAATTATTGTCACTGTCTTCACAAAACTACGTATGGGTTCCTAATGTCATCATCTTCATCATCTCAGGAGCTGGGAAAAGGGAGAAAATGTGGGGGCTGCAGAGTTATGCAAATCCTCCTTGAGAAGGAGATGTTTAATGGGTGAGTCATTCACCTCCAGGGAACCACAAACATCCTTATCTGATTAGTCATTTCTTTAAAGTCAATGGTGTCTCTTTAGCTCAAAAGGGATTCTTACTGCGTACTGGAAATGCTTCTTTCATTATACTACAGATGATATTAAGGATTGTGAAACCGAGCATTAGAGCTTCATGATTTCTTCTGTTCCCAGGTTTTCTTGACCTCCCTACATCTATGCAGTTAAATCATGAGAGTAGTAAAAAGCCATTTCTAAAAAAGAAAGACATTAAAAAAAAATCAATACATGTAAAAAAATTTCCAACGATACAGCTAAATGAGTTTGCCTTGTTCAAGATCAACATATCCAGATGACCCTTATATACTATGCTATCAGACGTTTATTAAAGAGGAAGATGAGATCTTCTATCTTACTTGGGACATGAAAAAAATTGGTACAATTCAGGATAGCTCACATGTCAAAACTATTTAAAGAGGAACCTACTACAATTTGTGAGAAGTGTAATAAGTTGTGGTTGAGTTGCTGCTTGAAGTGTTTTGTCTGAGTTTTTCTAGGGTGTCCCTGTAAACATTTTTTTCCTCAGCCTCAATTACATATCGCTAGGCTTTAGAAGGAATCACAGAGATTACAAATGGACAGAAATACAAGCAAGATTTCATACATTCAAGAGATAATAAGTTAATGGTCAGCACCATAAAAATACAAACCTCAGATCTGATCACCTAGGAGCCCCCACCTACACAACTGGTCCTAGAGAAAGCTCACAATCACCACTATCTCTATCCTGATTTCACTTTCATATTCAATCCTCCATGTAGAAACTGCAACATTCCTCAGTGTGCGGGTGTCCCAACCAGAGCCACTCCCTGTGGTTCCTTCCCCATCCCTCTCATTTACTGCCTCTGTGTGTGTTGTAAAGCTGGTGTTCAGGTCTCTCGCTTCACCCACTCCCTGGTGGTAACACTGGGCAAGTGACCCAACTACACTGTGCCTCAGGCTTCTCAAGAGTAACACGTACAGAATAAGTGTACATGCTTTACGTTTTGTATGATATTTAAATGAGTAGATCCATGTAAAATTCTTTGAGGAGTGCCTGCCAAAATAGCTCTAGCTCAATAAATGTCAGCCATTTTTGTTATAAGAATTGAACTATGAAAAAGGAAGAGAAAATGAAAAAAATATTGAAAATAAAAAAAGGAATGAGTCAGGATACTGATGGGCTGACGAGGGTGAAGACCTTTCCATTAAGAGGACCTAAGAGCAGAGAGAAGTTGGTTCAGAGTCAGGGTGTTCCAGAAATTCATTCCCAAATCAGAACTCATGGACAGCCAGCCATCTGATGATCAAAGATATCCTCAAATACCTGTGAACAGGTAAATATGGTAACCTGGTGAAGAATCATAACATGTTAGGTCAGCTTCATTCTGTGATGGAACTGGAGCCAAGCAGAGGGAGTGTTCCCTGCTATTGCAAATTGAAGACTTATGTCTCCCCCCAGATTCATATATTGAAGCTTAATAATTGATGTGATGGTATTTGGAAGAAGGATCTTTGGGAAGTGATTAAGTTATGGAGGTCGAGCCCTCATAAATGGGATTAGTGCCCTTACATAAGAGGTACCAGACAGCTCCCTTGCTGGTTCTCCCAGGCGAGGACACAGTGAGAGAACAACTAACTATCTCTGTATGACACAGGAGGAGAGTGCCCTCACCAGAGCTAGACCATGCTGCCACCCTGGTCTCGGACACCCTGCAGGAATTTAGGGAATGCACTCGGGAATACATGCCTAGGGTGTGGGATAATAGTGGAAGAAACATAAAGTTCTATCAGACTGAATTTATTAATACAAGTAATAATGTTCTGTGATCCCAAATGTCTCAAAACAGAGTCACTTATGACAAGTGACTCAGCCCTCAGTGAAACTACAAACTGCTCAGAGTGATAACACATGGATGGATTGAGATGATGCCTGCTGAGCCAGGAACCCCTGAGACCTGACTAGGAAGTGAAGACACAAAGCAACTAACAATAATGGATGTAGACACCCCTGTGGAGGGCCATGGAGACTGCAAAGAAACTGACCCTGCCGCCATGCCTGCAGGAGCTCGGCAGTAAGAACTCTGAAGCTGCCAAAAGGCATCAGAAGTGACCCTCACTGGGGGAGGATCCCAGACCTGTTGATTTCTCAATGTGCTGGTCTCCCAGCCAGAGCTACTCACTGTGGTTCATTCCACCTCCCTCTCACATTGCTGTGTGTGTTGAAAATATTTGCATGATTATTAGTGTACAAATGCCTCAGAAAAAGCCTTGAATTCATAAACATTTGATTTTCCACTTCATCACTGTGATTCCTTCTGGAAATGTCTCCACCATCCATCAGCGTTAGCACACCTTGGCTGATCCAGCTCTGACACAAGATACAGACCCACTAACAGAGATTCTCCATTTAATGTTGCACTCAGGGCATTCGAAGGGCTGTAACATTTTGTTTCTGTTGGTTGGCTGAAACATGGATTAAAGGTGTCCCACTGTGAGTGAATTGGAAATGTCTGATCTCCCTTGCTGTAATATAGAGAAGGGGATGTAAAGGGTCAGAGAGATTGGAATCTTAGACAAGGTTTGTCATTTAAGACCTACCCACATGTACAAGGTAAGTCAAAAAGATACACTTTCATCAATACAATTAAATATGCAAGGGAAGCTGTAGCATGCCTGAACATCTCAGCCATTGCTCTTCTCTGTACTCCAGACATTTTAGTGGGAACCACAGACAAACGGGAAATACAAATGCAGTGGGAGTAGTTAAATCCCAGGGCGGCAGGGGCCAAGTAGCAAGACGGATATGGTTACTCTAATGAACAGCAGAGCCAAAGTGGCAATCAGAATGTTCTGACTCTTGCAGACCTCTGCTGTTGGGCAGTTCAATTATGGAGTTCCTAGAAGTAAAATAGCTAGGACGCCTACTAATTCACATTTGTTCTATATAAACAGGAAATCTCTGAGTCAAGTGAACAAAAGTCTAATGGGAATCACAAAGCACAGGGTAATGGCACCCTTGAATTCTCAGAGTTAAGCCTGCTTACAGACCAGCACCCCTCAAATTAAATGGAGCCCACTTCCCCTGGGAAGAACCTTGGTACACTACCAAACATTTATACTGTTAATATTGCTCCCAGGTTTCCCTAAGGGACCTAAATAATTTTGCCAGAGTAAATGCCTTTGGGGAAAATAAATGAACAGTCTTTTCAGAGACTACTGGACACTGGCTCTAAACTGACACTGCATCCAGGAGACCCACCAGTCAGAAGGGGCTTATGAAGGTCAGGGGAACAATGGGGTTTTAGCTCATAAACATTTTGCAGTGCGTCTGGTGGGTGACACCAAACCCATCCTGAGATCATTACTCCAGTTCCATAAGGCATAATTTCCCTGACCTGTGAAGCTCGAGCTGCTATGGTAAGAAAGGCCAGTGGAAGACACAAGAACAGCTTCTACCTAAAGAAATGGCAAA
>NW_003852478.1:2906876-2907913 GCF_000181295.1 Otolemur garnettii
TTGGTGGGTAGGCATCAACCTGGAAAATGTCCACCCCCTCCTCTATCCTTATGAATAAAATCCCCCAGGAGCAGTTTTCTCAGGTAGAAAGGCCCCTCACTGTCCTAACACAAAGGGCCGCATTAACTCTTCGGCCATGTATCATCATACAGTAGACAGGGACCCGGGTTGGCTTTCCCTTCCACAAGGCATCACGCAGGTCTACCACCCTGACCTGTGAACTGGATCCAATGGGTGAGAACTATTCACTATTCACACCTCAGACTTACAGGTCAGACATCTGCATGGCAGAAGGTGGAAAATAAGTCCATCTAAATCCAGGGGTCTTTTACCTCAATGGAATACGTAATGTGAAGGATAAGTTGTTCTATCTGGCCCCTTCTACAACAGGAAAAGAGGCCCCATGCTGTGAGTCCTAGCTGGATTCTGGAGGCAATATAATCCACATCTGGGCATGACCTGAACAGTCCCTAGTTGTGAGTGGGGCCCAGAACAGGTGAAAGCCACAGGTTTAGGCTGCTGTGCAGATGGCTGTTCCATCTGAACCATGTGATCTAACCTGCAGATCTAACGGTGTGCAAAATGGCTGTGGCAACCAGGATGTCACATGGCATCTCTGGCAGGCCTCTGGAGATAATGACACAGGCCATTAGGCTTTTGGAGCCAAGCCCTGTATTCATCTCCAGGTAACTACTTACCTTTTGAATGACAGCTGTGTGCTGCCACTGGGTCTTAGTATAAACTGTACACTTGACCATGGGCAACTAATTCACTCATGAACTCAGTTGCCTATCATGGACTCATCATTATCTGACCCACCAAACCATAAATTGGGGCATGCTCCATCATCAAACACTCGAATGGCAATACCCCTTCATACAGGAAAGTGGTGTAGAGATAGTCAGGCCTGCCTGGAGCAGAAGCACAAGTTACATAGAGAAGTGGCCACAGTCCCTTCCCAGTGCACTGCCCCTGTCTCCCAGCCTCAGGGAGAGTTCCTCCAGCCAGGGAGCAGGGTCAGAGAAGACTCAGGGCTG
>NW_003852478.1:2908006-2910102 GCF_000181295.1 Otolemur garnettii
TGGACAGCGGAGCACGGCAGCCCCTGGACAGCGGAGCACGGCAGCCCCTGGACAGCGGAGCACTGCAGCCCCTGTCTGGCTCATCCTGAAAGCACAGCAGAGATGAGAAATCATCCCCATGTGTAGCAGTTGAGGCAGCAAACCTGCCTGTGCCCTTTGCTTGAAGGAAGGATGATAACAAGTGACTATTCGACAGTTGGGCTGCCTGGTCGAGGACTTGGAAGGAACATGACTGGAAAATGTGTGACAAAGTCCTTTTAAGAAGGTGTGTGGATAGATTTCTCTAAGTGGGCAAACAAACCAGAGCATATCCGCGTTCCAGGTGAGTGCTCAGCAAAGGGGTGGCCACAGCAGAGAAAGAGTTTGATACGTGAACAGGAGGACCCATGCTGTAGATACCAGTCTATCTCCTTCCCAGTCACTCCTGCCCCTGCCTAATGGGATCCTAGACAAAGCGGCCCTGGTGGCAGGGATGGAGCTTACGGGTACATTCTGCAAAATAAACTGCCACTAAT
The DNA here is from genome assembly GCF_000181295.1 of Otolemur garnettii. Taxonomy (NCBI): domain Eukaryota; kingdom Metazoa; phylum Chordata; class Mammalia; order Primates; family Galagidae; genus Otolemur; species Otolemur garnettii. The sequence goes on from NW_003852478.1 coordinate 2,908,522, forward strand.
CAGGGCTGACCTGGCTGCAGCCAGATTTGAGAGTCCAGTCCACCAGAAGCTGAAACAAACACCAAGTCCCTGAAATGGAACAGTTTTCATATCAGTCGATTACAATAAACGTGATGCCAGGCTCATGACATTGGACGACCTTCATTGTGGAAGGGCAGGGTTTATCATTGCTGGGATAGGTGCTTACCCTGGACGTGGGTTTCCTTTACCTGCTTTTGTAAAATGTGCCATTCATGGCCTTACAGAGTGCCTTATCCACTGTGATGGTGTTTGTTACTACATTGCTTCTCATCGGGGAACTCACATTATAGAAAAACAGGTATGGCAATGGACCCCCCCCCCATGGAATTCACTAATGCTGCCATGTTCCCCACCATCCTTAAGCATCTTCATGGATGCCCAACTGTGACACACGGGCTGCATGTTGATTTTGTGAGAACTTTCTTGCTTATCCGTGGTGTCGGTTACCACAAAAATAGGCATGGACCTTTTTTTGTTGTTGTTGTTAAGCAGCTTTCATTAGTGTTTCTGTATTTAATGGGTGACCCCAGACAACTCTTCTTCTTCCTGTGTGTGACAGTGGAGAAGGAGTAGATACCCCTTCTCTCACCCTTGGACAGGAGAGTGGAATGGCTTTTGTGAAGTCTCAGTTGCAATGCCATGCAGGTGGCAATACCTTGCAGGGCTGGGTCAACAGTCTCCAGAAGACAGTCTATGCTCTGAATCAGGGCCCACTATATGGTACTGTTTTTCCAGTAGCCCAGATTAATGGGTGCAGCAATCTGTAGGTAAAAATAGGAGTGGGGCCACTCACCATTACCTCCAGGAAAATCTTTCTTCTTGTTCTCATCACTTTATGTTCTGCTAACTAGAGTTCTTGTTACAAAGGAAAGCAAATATTTCCATGAGGAGACACAGTTATGCTTTGTTGAAATAGATTTTAAGGGTGCCCATTTTAGGCTCCTCATGCCCGTGTGCCAAGCGGCCAAGAGAGCAGTGATAGTGTTGGCTGCAGTCACTGATCTGGGCTGCCAAGAGGAAACTGGATTGTACTGCACAGTGGAGCTGTGGAGAAATGTGTCGGGGATAAAGGGATCTCACCGGGAGTGTCTTGGTATCACCATACCTTGTGATTAAGGTTAATGCTAAATTAAAACAGCCACATCCAGGCAGGTCTATGAATGGCCCAAAGACTTATGGACTGAAGGTTTGTGTGATCACAGTAGGAAAAAAATCACGACCAGTTGAGGTTCTTGCAAAAGGCAAAGAGAATACAGAATGGGTGATAGACAGTAGTTAAAAACACTAGTTAAGACCACATGAGCAGTTACAGAAACCAGGACTATGACTCTTATGGATATGTCATTCTTATTTGTTATGAATATGATTACATGTAATAAATATGAATTAGCAAATATATGAGACCTGACAATTAAGTTTGCCAATTTGCCCCTGTGCATGTAGGTGGGCAGCACTGTACAAATAACACAGTGAGGGTTTGTAACCTTGGTGTGTCAGCGACTCACAGCTGTGTCCACAGTGAGGGTTTGTAACCTTGGTGTGTCAGCGACTCACAGCTGT
>NW_003852478.1:2910321-2912934 GCF_000181295.1 Otolemur garnettii
AAGTGTTGGCAATTTAGAGGGGTTCAGGTGGTCAGTAATGAGTTCTAGACCAGCCTGAGCAAGAGCAAGACCCTACCTCTACTAAAAACAGAAAAATTATCTGGGCATAGTGGCACATGCCTATAGTCCCAACTATTTGGGAGGCTGAGGCAAGAAGATTGCACAACCCCTAGAGTTTGAGGTTGCTGTGAGCTGTGATGACATATCACTCTACTCAGGGCAACTGAGTAAGAATCTGTCTCAAAAAAAAAAAAATCTGAGTATGTGATTGATAATAAATACAAATTGCCTTAAATGTTCTAGAAAAATAAAAAAAAAAAAGAAATGACTATATTTTGATGAATCAGAGCAATAATAGATGACCTGTGGAAAAAATAGATGTGTGGCTTCTGTCTTCCAAATACAGTGACAAAGTGGCAGAGAAAAATTCAGCATGCTTTCCCCCAGAAGGATTCTTAGGAGTCCACCCGTGTCTTTGGTAAATTTTTTTTGGTAAATTTACTATATGGTTTAGAATGCACATGCTGTTATCAGATCAGTGGCAGTTCCCGTGCTTGGCAGGAACCAGTAATCAGTAATCCAGCCTCACAGTAATCAAACTATGAAAGTGAGATGTAAGATCAGGACAGCAAGACGGGCATCCATAATAACAAAGAAGCCCTGCAGAGGCAAGAAATGTCCAGTTCCCAGGCCCGACAGCCAGACCGTCACCTTAGCGACGTGTTTGCAGAGTATGTAAACCATCAGAACAAAGCAATATGATGAATTGAACATTAATCTAAGTTAAATTTACTTTGCCTGATGCAATCATCCAGTCATAGGGACATTCTGCCGATATTCTGGGACAAGGACTTTCTGATGTGTTCTCCTGTCTTTCTCTGTTAAGGGGAAGCCTGGGCAGGGACTGCAGGTGTTCATTTCCAAGGATCTACTTTTATTAGGCTTCTGCAGGTGACCAACCACATTTCCAATTTAAATTTTTCTATCTTGAAAATTTGTATTCAAGTTGTATTGTAATCTAGCAGATGTCAAACATATTTTACCTCTTAAATGTGACTTTAAAGTTTTTATTTTGTCATTAGGGTTTAACTCTCAGAAAGCAAATGGATTTCTTTGAATTTTAATATATGAAAGTTTGATGGCACATTCAATTGAGCCCCTAAGTTTTTCACGTATATAAAAGAACACGGTCCTACAATTTACAATGGATCCAAATTACAATGGATTACGATATTGTAACCATTTTACTAGTAGAATGCCTTTCAACTGAGACGTTCCATGCGCCATGTGCACATTTTCTATGTAATTCTTAGAACACCCTAAGAATAATAATTGAAATCAATAACAAGCAGATATCCACGAAGTCGTGATCTGCTCCTCAGCTCAGCAAGACACATCTCATATTTCTTAACTTTCATCCCGCAGTTGTTATACCATAAATAACTTCTTTTTACATTACTTTTAAATACATATACTTATTCATCTCATAATTCTTAACTTGCATGAACATCTGGATTCATTACAAAACAATCTTTTTGTTTTTCCTACAGAGAATGAGATGAAAGAATAATTTGAAACATTTGCAGTGATATTTGAATGAAGAGGCTAACGGGCCAAATGCGGTGCCTTCACGGTCTTCCTTTTCTCCAGTAGTGTCTTGTTTTCCAGGCTGCGGTGTGCTGGGTTCTTCTTAATGAAGCCCAAGTGTTCTGTGTTGCTTGCCCTGTAATTTTCTGGACAGAGTGAGCCATTGTCTGTGCCAAGAGAGAACTACACACTCCATTATCTCTCTTCAATAGGCCTGGAAATTATTTAATTTTTTTTCTCACTGTCAGATTTAGGAGTGTTTGCAAAAGTCATTGTTATAAATTTCCTTCTAATTATAATTTCAGAGTGCCTCCCATTGAATTTCTGCTATATTTCAATGGGAAACTGAACTGGAAGTTTAAAAGCCACCTGTGTCTCATGGATCTGTCTCTTCCCAAGAGTTGTCCCTGCTTTAGTAGTCAATATTTTGGTTCCCAAAATGCATTCAATGATTCCCTTGTCATTCTCCTGAGCGCACTGCGTGCAAGGCATCTTCTGAGGAACAGACTGTACCATGCCCTTAATTTCTCTCTTCGCTACCCACAAAATTATCACTTAATGGTGCCAGAAATTTATCTCGTACAGTACCTCATCGCTGATGTCTTTTAGCTTGAGGGATATTATAATTCTGGGGTACTTTTCTGCTACATTTGCTCAGAGTGTATTTTTATTTCATCTTTCAGTTCCCTGAAAAGTTCTTTGGTTTCGAGTCTCACAGAGACCCAGCTGTGGTCAGTGCATCTATCTACATCTATCTCTGTGTTTCTGTATGTTTAGAGAAAGACAGAGACATAGCCCAGACTTTCAATCTCCTCTTCACTTTACATCCACTTAACTGCTAATGACAAAAACAAATCTGAAATGTTGGTTCTTGACATTATCATACATTACATTACTCATCAAATACACTGCATTTTTAAAAATTACCTTTTCTTTCCTAGTGTTTCCACATGATGGCAGAAAAAAGAGTTGGCACATATAATCTCTAGTCATTCTCTTACTCAGGCCAGTGTACAGTCATGACAT
>NW_003852478.1:2913773-2922049 GCF_000181295.1 Otolemur garnettii
CTTCTTCGGCAATCATTTCACAGCACATCTTTGAGAAACTTTTCTAATTCAGATCGTCTTTCTGTATATTTTCAATGAGTCTGTACACAATTTGTGTCCTATAAGATATCCATTCTTGCTTAAAGTAAACTTTATTTTTTAGTCTGTATATCAATCGTGACTGATACAATAATTGATAACAAGAGTGATTGAAATTAATACCTTCTTAAGGAAATGAGAATTTGAAGTTAAGTGGCCTGGTTTAGTTTTAATGTGGCTGTGTTTTTGCTAGCTCTTGGTAAAGCCATCTCCCTCAATTTGTTTCATACAGCATTTAAGTAAGACTATGATCAATGGGATCTTTATAAACATTATGCCCATTCATAATAATGGATATATAAGATAGACCTTGATTAGTCTATGATATGTAATAGTACAAGCATCACTTGAATTATCAGTTATGTGAAGTTGCTTGAAGTCATAGCTTGTAGATATAAGGTCTATGTTTAAATCCAAGTTCTACTATACACTAGTTATACAATCTTGGTAAATTATTTAACTTATCTGCCTCAATTTCATTATCTGTGACATAGCACTAACTTAACACCTTTGTTGAGAAGATAACGTGAAGTAATATATTTAAGTGCCTAGACAGATGTCAGGCATGGAGAGCTTTCTTTGTCATTTGTAAGTATTACCAATACCGTTACTATTGTTGTGGTTACCCTACATGCAAGCCAATGGTCTTTAACTAGCCATTGTTTTCCGGGGCGGGCAGAAGACATGAGTCTCCTGGGGCAGAGGCCCAGGCTGTTTATTACTTACAGCAACAGCAATTGCCAAACTTTATTATGATTGTACCCATATTCTGAACTGCTGTTTCTAAAAAAAGATTCAGAAGCTAATGCATGCCGTTACAAGAGAGAAAACTCAAGGTTAGGGAACCTGAAGCTTTTGTAATGGGTAGTGTATTTGCCTGGCTTTTGCTCCAGATAGAAACAACATGTTTATCTTACCAGACTACACATAACCAGAGTTTACGGCTACATTTATTTTTCAAAGCTGTTTGCTAAACAAATATATTAGAAAAGATGGTCTGGAACACAGGTGGCTGGTGGCTCTGCTGGTAAGATGTGCAAGAATGTGACACTCATGGAGAACTGTTTCCAAAATGATCTGCTCCTTGTATCCATACCATCTTGGCTTCTGGCGAATTTTTCTATGAATATACACCACTTTAATTATTCCTGTGATAAACCTGACCGGCAAAGACTTACATTTGTTTGCTTTTTTTTCATACAGCATCTAATTAAGACTATTATTAACAGGATCTCTATAAACATTGTGTCCATTTATAAAATATGAAACCATTTGAAAATGTATTCCCTGAACAAGGTTCCCAACATATTTAAGTCAACTGCTTTGGATTTTAGTTTTAAAGTAGTTGCAAATATCACTCATAATTTTAGAAGAAAATATATAGGAATGTGAAAGGTATCCATCTGTGAAGAGCTGGCTGAAGTAAATTATAAGAATTTCATGTCATGGAGTTGTAGCCTGGAGGTTCTCAGTGACCTAATATATGATTTTTTCTCAATGTTTTTTCATATATGTAAATATTTTATATTCAGATCAATTCTTTTCAGAGTCAGAGAAATATAGAATCAATGTGTAATTTAATAGTTAGACCGCGGATTTAAAATTCCAGTTACCAATATGGTTTTAGGGTAGTTATTTAGCTTGGCCCAAGAGAAATCATCCAGAATGCAGAGGAAAGCCAGGAGAACGTAAAGGAGAGGTTGAAGGACGCAGGCCTGAGTGGGCACATCTAACATATGTCCTTGGCATTCCAGGAAGAAAGGGTGGAGAGAACAGGGAAAAAGCATAATAACTTTTAAACATGAGTAATCTTTGGTTTTTCAATGTATCTGCCATTTCATGTGTATTTTACTTTGGAAATAAATTCATCTCTCAAACAGTAAGTTCAGGGGCAGTTCAAAACTGGCACACTCCAATTTTTAGTTAACATCTTTTAATTATTCTGTATCTCGTTTTTTGAGACAGAGTCTCACTTGTTGCTCTTAGTAGAGTGCCCTGTCATTATAGCTCACTGCAACTTCAATGGACTCAAGAGACTCTCCTGCCTCAGCCTGCTGAGTAACTGGGACTACAGGCGTCCGCAGCTACACCTGGCTATTTTTAGAGACGAGGCCTCTCTCTGGCTCAGGCTGGTCTTGAACCTGTAAGATAAGGCAATCCACCCACCTCGATCTCCCAAGTACTAGGATTACAGGTGTGAGCCACAGTGCCCGGCCTTCTTATTCTATATCTAAAGACATGATTTAGAAATTTGTATTGATTCACCAAAGAAACGTTATAAAATTTCAAGCTATTAATGGAATAAGTATTCCAAAGGAGTGGATTTCCCAGGTTAACCGAAACTCAAATAATTAAGCTTTAATTAACTCAATACATTAACTCAATAATTAACTCAAAACATTCAATATTATTGATATAGGAAAGTAAAATTTTAAAAACTACACACTTCTCTGATCACCTAAATCAAAAAAATGGGATATAATTTTCTCAAGGGGCAAATGAAGGATTTGATGTTTTTTTATACTTGTATCTGGCTTTCCAGGGTACTAATTTGCTAGAAATTGGATTGCAGGAGTTAATAATGATCATAAGTCTGAGGATATAAACCCTTTCAAACCTGCAATTCAGCCGTCTTCCCAGCCCATTGTCCAGCTTTACAAGCAGTTTCCTCAGCTTTACATTTTTTTTTTAACATTTATTATTGGGGATTCATTGAGGGTACAAGAAACTAGGTTTCACTGATTGCATTTGTTAGGAAAAGTCCCTCTTACAATGGTGTCATTGTCAACATGAGGCAAAACTTTGAAATCTACAGAAAGCCGTTCAAAACCTCAGTTTCTCCCTTGTGGACCTTGCATGGCAAAAGCGTGGCATGAATGTTTCTATTTATAATATGCTTTAATTTAAATGACTTTGGTAAGGCCTGGACTATGAATTGACTGATATCAGAAAATCTAATTGAAAGTTATTGATGTATTAGCATTTTGCTGGCTATAATTTTACTGAGATGTGAATTTGAAACTGTTAATACTCACCTTATTCTTTAAATTAATCATATTTTCTTCCAAGAAAATATTAGCAAAAACCTATTTCTATAAGTAATTTTAAAAATATTTGATTAAAAGCACAGGCTGAAGACAATTATTACTTATCTATACCTATCTATCTATACTCACACATCATTTATGATTAATTACAGGCCTACGGGCTATGAAGCGTAAGACAGCAATTTTAATTAGTTGATTATAATAATAAAATTCCAAGAATAAATACTTCATCACATTAGATTTGAAACTATCACATAAATTTACTATGTACATAAAAACTGATAATATATTAACTTAAACGTTTGACTAAAGTCACAGACTAGTTAGCTGAGGTCTCCAAAAAAAGAAACAGAGATTAATAAAAGCCTATGAAGGTTTATGAAATAAGAACATATATAAATACAGCTGCACAGTAAAACTATTTGGGTAGTTTCTGAAAAATTCTCATAACCCCTTCTCACTAAATAATCTGATTTACCCAATTATTTTTTTCAACTTTTCAGTTGACTTTAAAATGTGGCTATGTTTGAAAAATATTGTATGAGACACCATGTTGATAAGAGTTTCTTTGTTTTTATGCCTTTTTGGCATTAAAAACATTTTATCTCTGCAATATTAGCAACCATAGCAATAATCAAAAGGGGAATTATTTCAAATAATATTCCATTCATTTAAGAAAATAGGTTCAATGAGAAACTATAAGGTTTGTGGGTTTACAGACTAAATAAATAAAATTAAGTCTAACTAAAGAAAGGAAAATCTTATTTTATTTAATAAAAAGGTGACACTTTTTATAAGAGAAAGTAGCCAATTTTCTGGGTGAACTTTTATTTTCCATAGCACCTCTTTCTTACAGCGTTGAAGACATCAACATTAGCAATTTATGAAAAATTTCAGGGTAAGTTTGTACTTTTCTGTCACCCCATAACTTTTTGTTTTAAAGATAAGTTTAGAAATGAACAATTTAAAACTATTACACAATATCACGCTACATCCCAATATAAAAAAGCCACATCGATGATAAATTCAATTCTGATAAGCAAAGATGTTATGATTGAAGTACAAAAAACACAATTTTCAGATGAAATATATTTAAATTAATTTTAATAAGTACAAAAAGATAATGTTTAGCATTAATTTGCATGGGATTAATTAGAAACTTTTAAAACAGCAAGCATCGTGACACATTCAATATAGGCCAAACTGTCTTACAGATGTGAAAACTAGTGGCTTTTCCCAATTACAGCAAGGTCACAAATTACAAATAGTATTAGTTCTTTATTTTCTTAAACCAGAAACTCTACCATATGAGTAGACTGTCACCCAGAAAATTTCAAATTTCACATAATGTGAATATCCAGAGTTAACTGTTGGACCTTCATCCTCTATCCTCTGCGCATGTAATTTTATTATTAATTGGTAATGAGGGGAAACAGTTCATTCCTTTTTGCTTTTTTTCTTTTCTAATTTAGCAACAAGCATGGAGCTTTGCCACATTTCCACGCACATCATCTCTAGTGGAAGCTTTTCACCAAAGGTTCAATGCCTCAGTGTGAAGCATCCCCAAACCGGATTTGGATCTGCTCGGGAAAATCTTGGAAATGAACAGGAAGCCAACAGACTCAAAGTCAAGTGCGCAAAGATCAAGACACCACTGAGAACTTATGCAAGGACGGAAAGTTTACTTCTTGAAAATTGTGGCTCAATACTTTGGTTTCACGTATGTCTTTTTAATCATACATTAAACTTCTGTACACATGACGCTAAATTGAAAGCTCAAGTGAGTGCTTCACCCACTAGGTTGAGTCTATAAAAATAAATTCTGAACAAATCTAGAACCTATTGTTTCTAAAGGAGGTCTGCATATAATGCCTTGGTTCTGCTTTTGTAGAAACAGGTTTTCTTTTTTAGATAAGCTTTGTTAGGGCTACTCATATTTATTAAATAATATAGGCTTACATTTTGGCAGTAGGCTATGGTAAAGTCTTTAAAAAGAAGCATGGAAAACTGGAATTTCCACATCAACTAAGCCAATTCAACACTTTCAATCCAAACAATGGCATTAATAAATTAATTAACGGAACTAATTCAGCCTCCTTTCTATAAATAGTCATTTACAATAAAGTGTTGATGAACTCAATATATAATTCTTGAAGTTTCATGGATCAAATGTTATGAAACCAACAATATGGTGAATAAGAACAAAACCTCTCCAACCACTAACAAAACCGGAAAATAAGAAAAAAAGAAGAAGAAAATAAAGAAGTGCTTGCATTTGTGGACTTCATCAACTTTAATCATTTTTTAAAATACAGGCTCATTATTTATGAACCAAAAAAGAAAAAATGCAATGTATTCCCAGACACTAAATTGTAACAAAAGTTAGGGAACAGGTAATATCACAAAAATGGACACTCAGTGACTACATAGTACAGTTTTCTTGGTTAGTGTGTGTTTGTTTGTTAGTTTGTGTTTGGTTTTCTGGTGTGGAAAGCAGATAGAGACTTTCCTCATGGAGAGAGGTTTTCAAAAAGTAAGGTATAAATATAAATTTGAGCTATAGCAACAAAAATACAGCTTTTATCCTAAGTTATACTTCTCCTAAAATACATGTTAGCTTGGGTGTTGGTGTACTATAATACACAGAAATTCTAGACTTCCAGACTTCAAGAATCACACAGTGATTACGGCTGTTGTGCAGATTGAATGAGGTAATAGATGTAAAGGGCTTAGAACATTGACTAGGATGTGATGAGGGCTCCAGAAGGATAGATTCAGGATAGTTTCAATTCAAAAGGTGAGATATAATACTAAACAGTAATGATAATTTGATACTTGCAAACAATCGACCAAATACTTGGCTTTTAAAAGAGCCTCCACTGACACATGTGGAATTTTAAAGACTTCTAGTCTAAAGTAGAATTACAAGATCATTTTTGCAGGTTTTTTCTTTTGCATTTTTTGGCCAGGGCTGGGTTTGAACCTGCCACCTCTGGTATATAGGGCCATCACCCTACTCCTTTGAGCCACAGGTGCCGCCCAATTACAAGATCATTTTTAATTTAATGTTTCAAAAAAAAGAAAAAAACTAGGAACATATCAGAAAAGTGATTATAGTTATGCCAATATAGAAAGAATATTTCTAACCATGTGTTAGCTCAAGTCTCATTCTAATCAATAAATTTGTTATGGATTAAGAAAGCTATTCTATTGACTAAGTTACTTGCTTGTTACTAGAGCTACATTTGTGATTTGTGATTGCCTCCATTAATAAATTGTTTGGATTTCATAAATTTATTTGAATTATTCAAAATGTTCTTTCATACATACCTGGAAATTATATACATACATACAGATACACACACACACACATACACAAAGCTAAAACCTCATGAAAGATTCTTTGGAAACATTACTGTAATGTGAAACTTAAGCTGTTAATTGTTTTTCCCTACTGATAATATAATCTAATGTTATATATTAAATGGTTTGAGATGGGGCATATGATTACCTATATAATAAAAGTTCTTATGTAAACAAACAAAAATCTAACATTTCAACTAAACAAGACAGAAGACGCAGTAGTCTAAATATACTGATATTTAAGAATTTCAACAAAAAATTTAATGATATATAATTCTCATAAGAATTAGATTTTGAATAATTTATTGATCAATACATTTTCAAATGCCTTTCACATGAAATTTCTCTATTTCAGTATTTTAGTTATGATCCTCACTATGATAGAATCATGATGATTTAAATATTTGTGTATAGACATAGATATTTATAATGTATTCACTTAGGAGTTAAAAAGGGAAAATATTTCACTTTGTTTAATTAGCCAATAGCCTGCCTCCCTTTTCCTGTGGGTTCTTCTCTTTAATACTTCTTTTTCCCCTGTGTTTTCTCTTTGAATATAATGAAAATATGAGCTCTTAAATACTAATGAAAATATTCATATCTCTAATATAAATTTTAATAGCAAAATTATGGATACTAAAGAATTTTATTAAATACTGGCTTTCATTGTCAAAGCATAAATTCCAGAGAGAAAAATAGAATCCATCTTACCCACACCACACTGTTACAGGTAGTTTTGGTACAGTCTCCCTGTTCCCAAAGCAGGCAGGTGTCAAAAATAATGACACCATTCTCCAGTTTAAATTTGGATTTAAAAAAGGGAAGCGCACAGTGGGACCTCAATGCAAAGGAAAATAAATGGCCTGACAGAGTGGCAAGGGGTCAGTTAACGGTTTTCCTTGAAATTCTAAATCTTTCCATATGGAAAAAGATTGTAAAGTGCTTCAAAAATTTGCAGATGGATGTAAGAGTTCCAGAGGCTCATGAAAGAAGTAACTTATTTAGAAAACCTATCGATATGACCCCAGATTTCAAATTAAGCAAAAAATATTTCTATGTTTCTCAGACATGTGTCTGAGTATGGAATGCATGAAACAGATTCTTAATGCATGCTGGAGATCATCAGGGCAGGTGACTTGAGCTACTTCTTTTTCCTGCCATTGGAATGAGGACAGGCCACGTCAAAGGACAGTCTCTACAGGGCTTTGGTCCTCTTCCAGAATCCATATCATGACAGAGTCGAGTTCTCTCAACTAGGAATACAAAAAGTGCCACGTAAATGTATATAGAGAGATACATATTTGGTACATACATATCTATTGTGTATTTGTATATACCAAATATCTGCACTAAATATATTTGCCAAAGAAAAAAATATGGGTAAAATAATAGCTTATGTGTTATTTTTACAATAAACGATGAACTATTAAAAAATTTATAAACCTGGCTTAAGGGATCATTTATCTGAGATAAATTTGAAATAGAGAAATCCCTGAAAAGATCTCTAAACATCAAGATTGGCACTTGAAAAATCACTGATGTCTTTAAAAGTTCTCAAATGGTTGTATTTGTTCCATTTTTATGATTAAACCATTAGGAACAGGAATAGTAGAAAAGTAAAACAGCCACCAGCTTGGGACACGGGGTATCATTAAACAGCTCCCAGTATGAAATTAACATGTTTCCTATACTTCTTTTTTTTGAGACAGAGCCTCAAGCTGTCCCCCTGGGTAGAGTGCTGTGGCATCACAGCTCACAGCAACCTCCAACTCCTGGGCTCAAGTGAGT
>NW_003852478.1:2922189-2923731 GCF_000181295.1 Otolemur garnettii
GGCACCGAGCCATGTTTCCTATATTCTTTTATGTCATTATAAGAATGAGATGTACTTTAATTTTCAACTAAATTCAGTGGATGTGAGATGAATGATAATTAATACCAAATTCAGGGCATGGCATACAGCAGGAGGAAAAAATATTTTTAATGAATAGTGAATCGGAGTCGTAGCTATACAATAATGAGATTATATATTGTACATGTATTTACATTTTGTACATACCATAACTCTTTATGTCATTATACAACTGCCAAAAATAGGTGTAATTTTACGGGCAAAAAGGACCAATGAGAGTTTATCAAAATTTGTTTCCTAAAATGTTATCCTTACTGGCATGAATTCCTGTCATCTTCATTTTGTTTTTAGACTGGTTAATGGAAGGGAGAAGAAGTGTAAAGGATTTGCCTCTGTCATTTAAAACTCCTTTCTCCATGGAGAGTCCTCACTCTCCACAAGAGCAAAATCTCCTTTTGACTTCTTTAAATTTTGAAAGAATAAGACAATTTTTAAAAGGACTTTAATTTTTAAGTCCTCACAAAAGTCACAGAGGAGTCTGATCCACATCCCTGGAAAAATCTAAAGGGTCAGATTGTCATTAGCTCAAACCAGAATTGAAATTAAAAATCAGAATAACAATACGAAAACAAGTTTTCTTGTTAATCTGCCATAACTGTTAATGAACTGGGGCCATCAATGTAATTGCAGCCCTTTGCCCAAAGTACTGGAGAGCCTTCTCTGTTGTCACACACAAGCTGTTATTTACAACTATTTTTACATATGTATATATTTACAAATATATAATTTATAGTCAGACATTAAGAGTGCAATGCAGGCCTTACAGGAAAGTATTCTCTAAGTGTCTAATAATGCATACTCTGCAAAACACTGTATTGCTTGCCTCGAAGCATTGCATCCTTTATTCATATAATTGCACACCTCCCACAGAAGAGCTATGCTACGTTTAAAAAAAAGTGGCATACCTTCTATCTCACTGTCTTAATAAAGTGTACATTTTAAAATTATTTAGATGACAAAGAAAAATGTAATTGGAAGGGAATTAAAGAAATACATTTCTTGGCTCATATCACAATTTTATTTCATTTTATTAAGAATTATGGATTACCTTTCGTGAGGGAATTTTAATGTCAAGGCTGTCTTCGCGGAGGATTCTGTTAAGCAGATGCATTTGTGACCTTGGTACTACACAATCATGCAAAGCACATAATAGAATCACACTAAAACAAAGAAAATGAAAAATAAATTAAATGAGGCAAAGGAATAGCAATTTGGCTGAGATTTTGCTTGTTTCCATAAGATACTCCTTTTATTGATTTTATGAAATACCTATTTGTGCACTAGACTCAAATACTGTACAAAACCGCAAGAAATATCACTATTTGACTACTTATGTTTCTACAAAAACACCATCGTAAAGGTGCATTTATTAGTAAAAGTCAACTAATAACTGCTAATGTACACGTCAATCAAAAGTATTTTAGGTTTTTGCCAAAAACTCTGAATCTAGGCTTGATACACAAT
>NW_003852478.1:2924223-2935025 GCF_000181295.1 Otolemur garnettii
TGGGGAGTTTTTGGCACAATTTTCTAATCCAATTTGAGTGTTGCTCCACAGAAGCCAAACTGGATGCATTGTTCAGTCTCCAGCACCAAGAAAATTTAGCCGATCAACTTCAATACGAGACACATAACCTGGAAAGAGTAAGACACGTTTATTGTCTTTTTCGTTTTTTTAAAACTTAAAGTATTTCCCAATGATTGAAATAAATTGTAGGATTTCAATTATTACATTCAGAAAAACTCTGACGCTAAAAAGGTAAGGAACATGACATTCCAACAGTTATTAAGTTGTAGGCGTAATTAACATCCTGTCGGGGTGACTCATTATTGGAGGTTGTCATGGCTGTCATATGTACATGGCTTCAGACACTATACAGAGCAATTAAAAGCTGATTTCCAATCTCGTGTTTTTCCTCTTAGGTGTGCCAAGCTTCCAATTACACTAGCAGAGACTCTGAGTGCTTATGAAGGGAACTGACGCTGCAGACAGGACGTTCTGCTATTTAGAAGAATTCATCACTCAGTGACAACGTCCGTCACCTTCCCTCGGCTTTAGGCAGCAATAGGAAAGACTCCTATTTTGGACCTAACTGAAAGGGCCCATATGGGTGTCAGGATGCCCATTCTCATTGCTATTTGAAGGACGGGGAAAAAAAAAATCAGGTCATCTTAAATACACATTAAACTAGTTTCTATGGTAAATCTTTTAAAAAGGCAATGGCTCTTTGGGCCTGGAGGCTTTCTGTCTGCAGTTCCGTGAGTCAGCAAATGCAGGTCTCCATGAAAGGTCTACGGGTCAGCTGGATCATTATATACATACTGTACATGTGGGGCCACAAATTAGCAGTTATTAGTCGGACTGTACATAGCAAAACAAACCAAATTCAACGTTGCTATACATCCCAAAGATAATCTGGACCTAGGTTTAAGGACTGACCCCTAATACAGGTTCCCTGTTTAAATATGTAGCCCAGTAAACTAAATTAAATGTACCAAACAAAACCGGGAAAACTATTCTAGACATTCTGTCAATTTTGCTGACGCTGTTGAAGGTTTTCTTGGCTTCTGCGGGCTTGTTTTCCGGCTTCTTGTTGGGCTCTGGCGTGGTCGCGCTCTTGGAGATGGTGGAGAGAACTGGATCTTTTGAAAGATTTGGGGCATAATTTGCAACGGCGACTGCATAAGCATTGTTCTGTATCATGACAGAGGCTTTCTCTTTTTTCTATTGAAAAAAAAAATACACAAGAACAAACAGTGTGTGGGTTGAGCCAATTACTGAACGTTTTCCAAGCCCGTTCAAATTCTGATGAAATGTATCCTGTTACACAACATTACCCATCAGAACTGAAAAGAAAAACAGAATTTAGGAACATAAATAAAGGTATTTATTAAATCCTAAAACCATTCGGTTGAGGAACCCCCAGTGTCAAATCAATGGTATTTTCTAGGAGAATACTTTTTTTTGTTGTTTACATGGAAATAAGACAACTGCAACTTTTTCTTTTTTACTCTTATGCGTCACTCAGAATTTGCTGAATGTATGAATGAGTGACTAAGAATTTAGAACTATTTTAATAAGAGCAAAGGGCATTTGCAACAAATAATCTCAACATTCTAGCTTGGTAACAGAATTCCTTCCCATTTGATGTTAAAATCAGGCAGTAATGCTTTACTCAGAGGTCAGGAAACCATGACCTTAGCAAAAGGCAACGTACCAAATATTTAAAAGTAGAAAAAGAATGAAATACAAACTCTTGTATTTTTACCCAGCTGACTTCCAAGCTGTTTTACTTTATAATCTCCAGTTCAGGTATCACAGATTCTCATGTGGGTCACTGTTGTCTCCTGCCTGGACAAAGCCCTACTCCTCAGCCCTCTTTCAGCTTAAATTAATCTCTTCCAATTATTAGACACACCAGGGCTACAGGGATCTTTTTAAGACATAAATTGGATCATGGTCCTCTTCTGCTTAAATCTCTTAAACACCACTTCATGGAACTTGGATAAAAACGTTTCTTACCATGGCTTCTTTCCCTTGGTCATTACCCACTGGTCCCCCTGAAATAACATCAGTTTTCAAAATACCTTTGTTTTGGAGCCGGGCTTTTGGCACTGGCAGTCTCCCATCGCGGATGGCCCCAGCCTGGCGGGCCTGCAGTGCCCTCCTCCCACTCCATTTTTTCACAGGACCCTTTCATGATTGTATTTTAAATGTCATTTCCTCAGAAAGGCCATTCCTGACTCCTCTATGGAGCAAATCTTTCTCCCTGCGAACGCTCTTCCAGAGTGCCCACATTGGTTTCCAGCAGGGCATTTTTCAAAATGCGTCCATTTGACTGTAAGGCAGTTACTGGCCATCGGCCTTTCTCATCCAACAGCTTCGCGCTGTTCCTGTTTTGCTCCTCCCCTTTGGGACTTGGCCTGAAGCTTCCACCAGGCGGGCACACAGCCCATCCCTGACGTCCCGAAACCAGAAGACGGACACGGTGCTTCCCTACGTTTCCCTGTCGACATCACTATGTTATTAGTGGTCTAACTACAAAGAAAACTGAGCCAGCAGTGCATTATCCAAAACAGAGAGTAATGTCAAGAGACAGGTTTCTAAACAAATCAGCCAAGAACAGAATTTGGCATATCAGGTACTTGAACTAAGAATTCTCAGTGTTCAAACATGGTAAGAAAAGAGCCCTGAAACCCCAGGGGGATCTGAAAACAGGCCTGGGCTGCCCCTCCTTCATTCCCATGGGTCACCCTCCTCTGTCCCTGGCTGACCAGATATTCTCAGCACTCTCACTTGAGTATAAAGAAGAGACGAGAGATGACTATTTTGAACTTGATAAAAGCTATCAAACAACTCTCCATCTGTAATGATGAGTGTAATTCCCATGTTACAGAAGAGGGAGAGTCTGCAGTAGATAACTGGATTTTTGTTTGTTTGTTTTTTATTAAATCATAGCTGTGTACATTAATGCAGTCATGGGGTATAGTGTGCTGGTTTTATATACAATCTGAAATATTTTCACCCAACTGGTTAACACAGCCTTCATGGCATTTTCTTAGTTACTGTGTTAAGACATTTATATTTTGCATTTAGAAAGATTCACACGTACCCTTGTAAGACGGCCCATAGGTGTGGTCCCACCCATCGCCCTCCCTCCTGCTAAGGAGATGATAGCTACCACCTTTTGAGGTCTGGAATGTGTTAGGTTGAGAGTCAAACCCAGGGAGGCAGCTCTGACAAACCTCATCGGTGCCTGCTAAGTTAAGTTCCATTATTAACCCCACCATGGAAGTTTAGAAACGAAAGCTAAAGAAGTCTGTGGACTTGACCAGGGTCTCTAGTCCACCAAATGGCTGAAAAAGCTTGTAAACTTAGATGTGTCTGGCTTTTTAAGCTTCGACTTCTAAACATCAGGCTTTGTGACTTTTTGTCTAAGGAAGCTGTTAAAACATGGGAGTATCATTTCTCAAAATATTTCTGTTGGGGTTTATATCATGGGGCCAATCTTCAGAAAGGACTTTTTAACTCATATATAGGCTTTTGTGTTTATATTACTATTTCAACCAAACATACATATTATATGACATGATATCAAGTTTCCCTTATTGGCTGAGTTCCTGTGATCAGTTGAAGGACAAGGTGGGAGCCCTCTTGAAGCCAGGAGTTCAAGATCAGCCTAGGCAATACAGTGAGACCCTTTTCCCCAGCAAAAAAATAATGACATTAGCTGGACATGGTGGTATGTGCCATGCCTGTAGTCTCAGCTACTCAGAAGGTGATGACAGGAGGATCCCTTGAGCCCAGAAGCTCAAACTTACAGTAAGCTGGTCATGTCATTGAATTTGAGTCTGGGCACCCTGTCTCTTAAAAAATAAACGTTGTACTTATAAAGAATCTGTGCCTGAGGAAGATTTCTTAACATCTCCCTGCTTTAGTTTCTTGATAAAAGGGAGATAACAACACCCAAGCCATATCGACCTGCTGTGATAAAGAAATGAGCCAATGCACAGAATATATTAGGGCGAGAAACACACATCCTCCTAACAGCCGAGTGACCATCGCAGCTAGACGGGCTAGACACTGATTCCCGGGGTCCGAGATGTGCACCAACAGAATTCATTGTGTTCTGGAAGATGAAGACACAGCATTGTGTGGAAATACTCAAGGACGGTTTCTGTGAAAGTGGGACATTTGAGTTGGATCAGGAATTATGATTTAAGATTTAGCCACGTGGAAAAAAAGAAACATGAAATGTCAATGTCTCTGTGCAATAGGAGTCTACAGATAGAAACTTTGTACTAATTCTCATCAACATCTTCTTGACCCCCACTTGAATGCCCTTCAATTGCACACACAGTATATGCACAGGTAATATAGGTACAAAATGTTTACCAAACTTCAGAGCTGAGGAATCAACTAATCAGAACAGATCAATCAGAACATGCTGATCCAAATGAACACCAGCTGCAAGTAACCAGAAGGGGTGCAGCTGTGAGGACCAGCCACACACCGGCTCTACCTGTTTGTTCTGCTGCCATTTTTCATTTCACCCTAACACTGTGGACACTATGAAAAGCAGCATTAAAATAATTCTGATGCTTGTCTGTTTTATTGACTTGGTTTATAAAGAACAACATTTATCTTATTTTCTTTTCATTATTGAAACTAAAGTATATCCTCTGAATATACTGCAGTCTTCAGAGGGGCAATAGTTTGTTTGTTTGTTTGTTTGTTGTTTGAGACAGAATCTCACTGTGTCACCTTGGTAGAGTGCCTGGCGTCACAGCTCACTGCAACCTCAAACTCTTGGGCTTAAGTGATTCTCTTGTCTCAGCCTCCCAAGTAGATGGGACTACAGGCGCCCAGCACAATGCCCGGCTATTTTTAGAGATGAGATCTCGCTCTGGCTCAGGCTGGTCAAGTGCTGGGAGTAGAGGCATGAGCCACCGTGCCTGGCCCCAACAAGACAATAGTTTTGACTTCAAAATGCTCCCTTGGAATGAGGAAACTTTACTATTTTCAGGACCAGTAGTAAGCAAATTACAATAGCCATAAGTTCTATTTTTATTTAAGAACTCAGAGGCTTGCATCTCTAATTCCTTACCAATTTATCGAAAATAGGGCCTGGTCTCCCTGCAGTGCTATCTCATCTCTATTCCTACCTACAGCACCATAAGCTTTTCTGGATGAGACGCTGACAAAGTCTTGTTTTAAAGGAGAAAATAACTCCTCTCAGTTCATCTGAAAATAATAACCACAGTAAAATGTTCCCCTTTCATTTAAAATTAAAATCATGTGTCTAGAGAATAAGTTCTGTTGAATTCATGTTTAACAACTGTATAGTATTTTAAAATTGAGTCTACAGATTAAGTTCACATAATACATTAATTTTCTTTATAAAGCATAGATTTGTTAGTGGTAGTACCCATGAATATCTGCATTCTAAACCATCCCCTGAAAAATGTTACCCTGTCCTGGTCACTACCAACTGCTTTTAAAAAGAACTCTGCTGACATAAATTTTATAGCTGTGACCTCTTTGTATATCATGCCTGCCTGGGATCAAGCCAGACCATCAGAAGGCTGGATATTTGGACCAGATGATAGTGACCCTTTCACACTGATTTTATTTACTGTAAAAAAATAAAGACCCTTGAAGAGAAATAACTCAAAGAAACCTGTTGTTACATTAACTGTTTAAAGCAGTACTCACCGCTATGAAGGAATTTTTTTTTAATGCTCATATTCTTATATTTCTGCTGCTTTTGAGAACTATAAAAGTTCTGATAATTCTTACTACTTAATTTCCTACGGTCTAATCTAACATTGCATTTCTTCCTTAAGGGACTGAGATGGGCCACTTCATAGCATTTGAAGAATGAGGCCAGGGAAAGCCCCAAATATACACACATACAGACTGGGTTTCAGGAGTAAAAAGTAAAAAAGGAATGTTAAAAGCTGGGAATGGAATCAATTGGAAAGAAAATAAGGGAAATGAAGGCGACGTGACACTGATATTTTCCATCACTTTCAGGCAACCCTTACGGCTTTTGATATCTACACATGGATGACGGACACAGCGTCTCTCCAGAACTCTCCACCACTTCATTCCCTAGCCCCGTCCGCCTGCATGTCCCACAGGTAATAAAAACATCAAAATCCAGAAATGTACTCTGCTCCCTGCCCTCCCACTTCCTGCCAGACTCTGAATCCATTTGTGCTCTATAACCTGTAAGTGCTACCACAATCCGGTCAGGAAGTGTTAATTAACCCGCACTGGTTCCGAGTCACGTCCCTTTTTATCTCCTTTCCCTCTCCAGGCCAACGCTGACTCAGCCCTGAGTCACAACCACTGAGACACCACCGCCCACGGCTGCAGTCGGTAGCTCTTCTCCCCCGCTTGCCTCTGCAAAGACACAAGTCTGCATTTTCTTCACTTCTCTCTCTTTTTCTTTCACTTCATTGTAAGATCCTTGAAGGCACCGACTGGGGACCCCGGTCCTAGCACAGGCCCTGCTCAGAGCAGGCTCAGAAACACTGGCTTAAGGGAAAATGAATGGCGGGTACTATGACAAAAATGTGTATTCACATAGAAAGGGTAAGAGAATTTAGAAATAGACTCTAAATGAATGTTTTATCAGACTGATAGAATTGAATAGCTTATCCTACAATTCATTGTGTAATTGTTCTGAAAGTCCTCAATCCTGCCTTCTATAGGAGTGGACTACTAGGAACAAATAAAATAGACTCTAAATTAAAAAATAATACCCCTGGAAGTTGTTTTACATGTTTGAAATTCATGAAAAGGGGTGAGGACCTGACATCAACAAAATAAATAAGTGACATATTTTATATAATATCTGGAGGAAAGAATAGTGAACTATTTTTATTTTTTTGCAGTTTTTGGCCAGAGCTGGGTTTGAACCCACGGCCTCCGGCATATGGGGCCAACGCCCCACTCCTTTGAGCCACAGGCACCGCCCTAGTAAGCTATTTTGTTACACAGTTTGTTGACAGTTCATTTGTTACTAAGGTTGAATGAAAAGGGAATTGAACCCACATTAATTGATTTTCTATATACTGGAAAATATACTGGAACTATAAAACATAAAATATACTGGAAATGGGATGTTTCCCATGTTTCTAAACGATGTTTTCTAGGCTTCTGAAGATTTTAAGTTTATTATTTTTTTGGAGTCTCTGGGTATACATTTAAAATGTCAAGCCTGGAAAACTCCTGATGATAGAAATGAAAATGTCTTTTATCATAGTGTCAAAACGATGTTTGCTTCCCTTGAGTGGCAGAGAAAATAATGTGCTAGAACTAGAACAAATGTTCTAGCCAAAATCCACGTACAGACCTCTCCTGGTCCAGCAACCCAGCATATGAATGAAAATGACCATCACGTGGTCTCAGGGTTGGCAAGAATCTCAGGGACTGGGCTCTCATATTAAACACTAAATATACCAAGCTTCAGAGAAATCTCCAGTCCGCAAAGTGAAAATCTACATTTTTTTCCTGACATACCATGTTGCCTTTTTACAGTTATTGTGGCTACCAGAAAGCCCATTACTTGTAAAATAACAACATGCTCCCTAGTCAGATAATACCATTGTCAACTGTCTGCTAACCATCTTGAGAAAAGTGATCCTTACAGAAGATCGTTTGAAGGTTACACAGTCCATCCACTTCTCTGAATACCCTAAAGTCTGGTCTTGGATTAAACTGGGCCATGAGAAGGTTACACACTTGGCCCATATTAGCTTAGCTCCCTGAAGAACTGCTTTCCCTGAGTTGTGTGTTAATGGAATGCCTTCAGCTTCTATTGGAGGGGACTACAAAAAACATCAATATGAAATTCATTACCGCATTTCTTGGGGAAAATCTGACATTACTTGCTACCGAACCCAGCTTTCCCTGATAGAAAACCCACAAGATATTTTGTTTCTGGTCAAAGAGATTTCAGTGTAAGGTCTCAGAAAAGGTTTTCTCTGAGAAAGTGCTTATGTCCAATTTATTGGCCAATGAAAAATAATTCTGCCCTCCCCCAATGTGTTACTTGGGTCGTCAAGAAGCTTGGAATTTGAAACTCAAGTATTATAGCTATGGACTGTAGCTAAGGCGCTGGCCCAAAGTCGACATACTTGGTTTTATTCTCCTTCATCCTTATCTCCATTTTTATTTATATTTTATTTAATGATAATTTAAGTACATGCATTTTTTTTTGATAAACTGCCTGAAATTCTTTCGGAACAAGGCAGGATGTTAAAAATGCAAATGAATAAATAAATATACTGGAAATGTGATGTTTCCCATGAATTGAATAGTATGACTCATAAAACAATGGCACATTCTATAACATTTTGGATCTTATGATTATTCCAGTGTTTTAAGTAACTTATTATGTAGTGGTTTTTATGCCTTCTGTAGCCAGCGTAAATTCACCAATTCAGAATTAAAAATAAAAACAACCTCAAGGAATTAAAGAAAAAGAAATTTAAAGAATAATTTTTTTTTTTATTTAGCTCAATAAACTATGCGCCAGGTGCTGTGCAGGTAACAGCAGGCAGAATGATGAGTAAGGAAAACGATTACCCTTCAGATCTTATTAACCTAGTGGTAGAAAAAGATTTATTTACCAAAAACCCTCCTATAATATAATGAGATGATATAAAAGACATCTGTGCCAAGTGATTTGGAAACACAGGGTCAGGGCAGCAATGACATTAGTCTAGAAAGTTTTGAGACTAAGTAAAAGTAGATAGTTTGAGGACTAAGTAAGATAACTTCTTGCCTCAGTTAGGGGAGGAAGATGAGATATTATCGCAAGAGGGGCCTGCAGGGCTAAAGTCAATGAGTCAGGAAAAGACAAGGCGTTTGGGGAAATTATTGTGGCTTGTAACGGTTAGAGGAAGAATTTGGGCATGAACTTCGGGTCTATCTTCAGTCTTGGGTTCACCACTTATTAGATGGGCAATCTTGACCAAACTTGACTTGAGCAATCCTCATTTCTAACAGAGAGAGATACCCAGACACAAAAAGTAAAGGCATGATAAATAACAAAAAAAAACCTTCCTTATTATTCATCATGTAAACGAGCGCCCGAGAAAACTGTGTACTTGGACCACATCAGGCTAGATTTTTGAAGAATTGCCTTTAATGGTTCATTAAAGAACTGAAGAGTTAATGCTCCAATCCATATTTTAGACTGATAAACCTTTTAGGAAGGAAGACACAATTATGGATAGAGAAAAGTAAACAAACTAAAAATAATGACAGAGGTGAAGACAGGCTCTAAGTCATGTAAGAAGAACATGGACATGATTTTACATGATTTTATGACTAATCAGGTGTTGACAGATTCATCCAAGTTGCTGCCACATCAAATGAGGTTGTGTCATGAACCGAGTTATCAATTCCTAGGCATGGGTAGCAGAGAGATACAAACTCAATATAGAGCCTGTGTTTTTTTCAGTTGTTCCTTTCATTCTTTTCAAAAAATAAATGATATGTAGAGATTGAGGTGTCACATTCAGATAGAAATGTGTAGGGAAGAGGTTGGCTGTGTGATGCTGAAACTTACAGACGTGAGGTCTAGTTACAGACAATGACCCTGGCAAGTACAATCCCGGCAGGGGCTGCAGAGTTCGATCAGGTAATCCCTCATGAATTCATATCACATTTATTGGTCAGCTAATATCACCTTCTTACACTGTGCAAAGAGCAAGTGACTTGTTAAAATAAGTGTGGTCATGTGTATCCCTACCAGTGAAGGAGTCGAGACAAAGATATGCAGTTACAGACTAAGAAGGGAAAAGAGCAGGGGGCGTGCCCTGTGTTCACTTATGATGGAACCCATTCATTCTGCAGAGGGGGCAAGATTCAGAAGTTTGTGGAGAATTTCAATTTGCTCTGAGGATAAATAGGGATTATCCGGCTGTGAGGGGTAGGTGGGGAGGCAGCATGCTCAGTGCTACACATATTTCTGCAAACACTGTCAGTAAAACCCTTACAGTGAGAATCACACAGTGAATGAATAGTAAAAACAAAAACAGCATAAATGAAAGCCAAATTGACTGTTGAGGAGATAAACAAGAACAGATGCCAGGGAGGCTGGGTCCACCATGAACTCGAGCAGAGAATCTCAAAGCATGGAATGAATAGTGGCAGCTGCCAGGATGTGCGGGAAGAAAGCTAATACTCTGAGGTTTGTTTGTAGGAGGAAAAGAACAGGAAAAGTTTCAGAGTCGAGCCTGAAACAGAGTTCTGGAGGTTCAAAGTAGGAAGGTGGGATGGAGAGGCATTGATGAAAAATGGAAAATTATTCTCACATCTTAAAATGTGGAGGTTACTGACGCTGTTCAGTTCCAAGACAGGAAGGGGAAAGGAAGCCAGATTACAGTAGGTTAAAACTGAATTGAAAGTGATAGCATTGTAAGCAATGCTTTAAGAAGCTTGAGCAGAGAAAAGAGGGTAGAAATTGAGAATAGCAAAGGCAATTATATGTGATTTAGAAAGAGTTTAATTTTGCCTTGTGCTAAAATTAAGCATATTAACCATCTTTATAAGTGATAAGGAACAAAGCAGTTGGAAGTGTTTAAAAAATGGCTTTGAAAAAATAAAAGAAAAAAGCAATAACTAATAAAACAAGTTTGAGAAAGCGACTAGCAGCAAAGACGTCAAAAACGGAGCTGGAAAAATTTGAAGAGAAACACTGGGTCTGAAGGAAGGTTCTGGAAGAGCCTCGTGTTGCAGGAAGTGATACTTTTTGTATAAGGAAGGGCATAAAAATTTGAAGCTAGGGC
>NW_003852478.1:2935729-2939430 GCF_000181295.1 Otolemur garnettii
AGTTTTCAAATTTTTAAGAACACATCACATGCTCTTTGGATTGACAGATAATTTAACTGCCTTTACTCTTGTTTACTGATGTCAAAAGCAAAGCATTTCCGCCAGGCTGGTTAGTCAAAGAGAATATTAAAATGACCCATGGACGAAGCACTTGCATTTTAAGAACATTATTATTTCTACATAAAAATTAAATGGAAGAAATGCTAAAGCAGAAGTAGACCATGCTGAAATATCCGTTAGGTAGACAGGCTACTTTTAGACACCGTACTTGATTCCCTTTAGTTCTAAGAACATGTTATGTTAAAGGTAGCTTCATGAAACACTTTCAAAATTCCTTTGAATTAGGAAATTGGGTGGAGTATCCATTGATAAATTCACAATTGTCAAGTTCTAAAAACATCTCCAGGAAGGCAAAGAAGTCCTCTCCTTCCCATCACATATTCAGATGTTAAGACTAGAAACTCATCTATTCTTTCATTCAACAAACATTCCTGAGATGTCTAGTAAAGGCCAGGCACTGCCATGTGAAGGGCAAACCACATGCCTGGGGCAAAGTCCTCTTTAATTAACCCACAAGCACTAAGATAACATAATGATCTCAACTGTTGTCATGAACATCAGGTTGAAACAGGGTGAATTCAACATAGATTTATCTTGGCTACATGTGATTCAAGATATGGTAGATTTAAATCCAGTGTCCATCCATAGTAGGTTATTGCTTTTAGGAAGCTTTATCAAAAATTTATGTTTTACATTTATAGGTACTTCCATTTCCAAGTACAAGGATTGCGGCAGTATGTCATTGGAGATGCCAAGTTACTATGTGAATATTATTGGCACTCACTAACATTGACAACAATATATCAATAAATGCCTATATGGGAAGTTAGAGCATGGGATGTTCAACCTATCTTTTGTGACATACTTACAAAGAACTAAGTAATATTTACCTTCAAAAAGTATTAGTATAAAAGTGCACGGGCAATTAAAGTACCTAAAAGAAAGTAATTATATAGATAAAATTAAAAAGTAGTCTACAATGTGGGCCATGGAAACATAAATCAACATTGAAATGTAATGGGAATGCTCAAATAGTCTACAAATTAAGCATAGAAAAATAATCAGATTTCTAAAAAAAAATTCATTTATTGGCTTTATTAGTAGGGAAAACATGACTTATAAAATGAAATAAAGAGGGAGCCTTCCTAAAACTTCAATGGCTTACAAAATTAAGGGAAAAGAGTCAGAGTGTTGAAGTACAACATTCATTTCCTGTGTGTTTAAAGTGAAATACGATCATAAAAATGAAGAATAAATCATATTTAAGTAAAGAAAAAGAAATCAAATCAGCAAATACGTTATTGAAAACATAATGGAAGAAGCATTTATTTTTATTTTATATATTTTTTGAGATAGAGCCTCAAGCTGTCCCCTGGGTAGAGTGCTGTGGCATCACAGCTCACAGCAACTTCCTACTCCTGAGCTCAAGTGAGTCTCCTGCCTCAGCCTCCCAAGCTGCTGGGACCACAGGTGCCCACCACAACGCCCGGCTATTTTTTTGGTTGCAGCCGTCATTGTTGTTTTGGTGGGCCTGGACTAGATTCGAACCTGCCACCTTAGGTGTATGTGGCTGGTGCCTGAGCTACAGGCGCCGAGCCTGGAAGAAGCATTTTAAGTGGATATAATATTTGAAGAAATCCTCCAAATACAACATTTTACTATTACCAAGAATATTTTATATATCATTAGGGTATGTCCAAAAC
Organism: Otolemur garnettii; assembly: GCF_000181295.1. Classification (NCBI taxonomy): domain Eukaryota; kingdom Metazoa; phylum Chordata; class Mammalia; order Primates; family Galagidae; genus Otolemur; species Otolemur garnettii. The sequence continues at coordinate 2,937,493 of NW_003852478.1, forward strand.
GTCCTCTTAAGCCAGGTAAATAATAATCTATAGAATGTAAAAGTAAACAGCTGTTGTAACAATACCACAAAACTCCACAATCTTCAGGACTGAAAGCCCCAAAATGGACACCACTAATCTCAAAAAATATCAGTCCTTAAGAATGTTGTTTCTATTTTCCTTTTGGACTGTAATATTGTAATACTGTAATATTCCTAAGGATCTCAACACTGAGGTATTTATTCCACAAAACACTACAGAGATACAATTGGCACCTGAGCTTTTATAATTAAGCCACAGAGATGGGGCTGGGTAAAGAGCGCCCAGCCTGCCGACAGAGCCTAGATTTCTGTAACAGGCAACGCTAATGCTACTTTCCTTTCAATCTCTTTATAATAATGCAGTGTGGTGTTTAAGAACATGAACTTAGATTTGGCTTCAAGTATATTTACGAACCAGTTGTGTGCATGTGCCCAAGTAAATTTCCTAAGCTTAAGCCTCTTCATCAGTAAAAAATGAGAATTTAGAAGAGACTCCGGCTGTGAAGATGCTACAAGGATGACGTAGAGAGTCTACGCTGGAAACTTAGCACAGTGCCTGACACATAGATCTCAAGAGGGGTTTAACAGAAGAGGGGGGTTAACACAAGTATTACTACCATAAGCACACCTAAGGATTTCAGGCAAGAAGACTTTAGATTGGTATGATCTGAATTCATGTATATATATGTATACATTAATACATATAGGAAAGTGCTTGATGTCAATTATAGAAACATCTGTTACAAGTTGAGTTTGTTAGGACACCCTTTTAATTATAATAAGGAAGTTCCGTCTTACCTTGTCATTTACTACACTCTTCCCATCCCAAGCCCATCCTCTTTTGGTGAAGTAATTTACAGTTGCAAATTCAATGAGGGCCGAGAACACAAAAGCATAGCACACAGCGATGAACCAGTCCATGGCAGTCGCATAAGCCACTTTGGGGAGCGAGTTCCGAGCACTGATGCTTAGAGTGGTCATTGTGAGAACAGTTGTCACTCCTGAAAAACAGAAGGTTGGAAATGAAAACATCAGTAAGTATTAGCAAGACAGCAAGGGAAAGAGATTATCCCCCCACCCCAAATGCTGGCTTCAGTAGCACTTTTATCGACTAAAAACCAAAAGAAATGGAAAGATTTTATTCTGTTTTATGGCTGAGTAGTATTCCACAGGGGTGTGTGTGTATACACCATGTTTTCTTTTTTTTTTTTTTATTAAGTCATTTGTACATAGATCATAAATACATTTATGCTATTATGGGATTCAATGTGTTGATTATTTGTACAAATTGGAGTGCTTACATCCTACTAATCAACATAGCCTTCACCTCATTTACTCAATTACAGATTAAGACCTCTGAGCTCTACACCTGATAGATCCAACTTACATGGATGGAGCTGGAAAATATTCTTCTTAATAAAGTATCTCAGGAATGGAGAAAAAAATATCCAATGTTCTCAGCACTACTGTGAAACCAATTTACAATCACTCACACAATTGTATGATAAATGAAACCGTATTTTCTTCATTCAGCCATCCGTTAGGTTGATTCCCTATCTCTGCTTTTGTGAATTATGCTGCAGTAAACACACAAGTGCAGGGGTCTTTTCAATAAAGTGACTTCTTTTCCTTTGGGTAGATACGCAGTAATGGGATTCCTGGATCAAACCATGTATCTACCCTTAGTTCCTTGAGAAATCTTCCTACTTTTTTCCATAGCAGTCATACTCATCTGTATTCCCACCAAGAGCATGTGAACTTTCCTGTTTTAACACATCCTCACCAACATACACTGTTTTTTGATGGTAAACAATGGTGACTCTTTGGTGTAAGAATTTCGATAATTCATTTAGGGTTTGTTTGCTGGTTTATTTTTGCTGTGGATCCTAAGAATTTTATTGTTAAAATGACGTGTCTT
>NW_003852478.1:2939715-2941204 GCF_000181295.1 Otolemur garnettii
AGACACTTAAATATAGCATATTCACACTTACAAGTGGGAATTGCACACATGGACATAGAGTGGAATAACAAACATGGGTGAGTCAGCATGGTGGGAGGGCGGGAAGGGTCTGGAATGAGAAGTTACCTAACAGGTACTACATACACTAATGGGGTGAGGGTTAAACAAAAAGATATTGCCGTGATACTTCTTTGAGTCAGTACTAAGGAATATACCAGCAGTGTGAAAAGAATGTAAACACATTTTAAGAGATCTTGTTGGAAGTATCATTGATCATTCCCCCAAAGTTTGTGAATTGCAGGTAAAATGGATTTCTGTAACATGTCCAGGTACAGGTGACCAGTAATGGAACTTTCAATTCAACTTTGAAAAGCAATACATAGATAACGTCACCTAAAATGTGAATACAGTTTTTTGGCACCATCTGTATTCATGTAACTAATCTATACACCTGCCCCCTAAATCTACACAAATAAAAAAAACACATAGACCCTTGGTGTCATGTTCTCACCCCAGCAAACTGTCAACAAAGAGGTGATGAGGAGAGAAAGGGAGATTTAAGGGCGAGAAGTGTGTGTGAGGCTGAGGCGGGTAGAGAAAGATTTCTCACACAAGGAGTAGGATATAATGAAGAGAAAGTTTACTGTCTCCCAGAGAAAAAGGGAGAGAGAGAAGGAAAGGGGGAAGATGACACAGCACCCCAAAAGAAGAAGAAGGGAATGCCAGCCCTGAGCTGCAGAGGCTGGGGATTCTTAGAGCAAATAATTTAAAAAATCAAAGCAAACAAAAAGTCCTGGAAGAAACCAAAAAGTGAATTATCTGAAATGGTTATATTTCTTGAAGTAGTGAGTCTGAAAATGCTTTCAATTTTTATTTTTGTTCTATACAACTCACTTTTCCTTTTCTTAAATGCTGTTCACCTATGGTTCATCTTACAAGGGTACATGTGAATCTTTCTGAATGTGGAATATAAATGTCTTAACACAATAACTAAGAAAGTGCCATGAAGGCTATGTTAACCAGTTTGGTGAAACTATTTCAGATTGTATATAAAACCAGCACACTGTATCCCATGACTGCATTAATGTACATAGCTATGATTTAATAAATAAATAAATAAATGCTATTCAGGTAAAAAAAAAAAACAAAACAAAACAAAAAACTGGAGATACTAAAATAGAATTACCTATGAGGAAAAGCAGACACTTTAAATCGATCTATTGCTAATTAACATTAATTTAAAAATCCTATAAAAGGTTCACATTAACTCGTTCAACATTTATTTGAATCATGGTAAGGGGGGGGGATCAGTCACTCATACCAGTGATCACAGTGAACTGTGTTATTAACAGATTGTTCATTCGAGGAGTCTGACGGCTGTGGCTAGTGCTTCCTGCACTCTGTGGAAAAGAAGTTGTGACAGTGAGCAAACTTTTCTGTCTCCAGGTTCAAGGCAGGTGCTTTCAATGTTTCCGTTCAGCATGATGTT
>NW_003852478.1:2941657-2945205 GCF_000181295.1 Otolemur garnettii
TTTTTTTTTTTTTTAATTGCTGCTTCAATTTTGGTGCTTGATATCAGTCTGTTCAGCAGTTCTATTTATTCCTGATTCAGCCAAGGGAGGGTGTGTGTTTCCAAAAATTTGTCCATTTCTTCCACATTTTCCAGTTTATGTGAGTACCGATTTTCATAGTAGTCAGAGATATTTTGTATTTCCATGATATCAGTGGTGATTTCTCCTTTTTCATTTTTGATTCAGCCTATTAGAGTCCTTTCTTTTTGGTTTTTGGCTAAAAAGAGGTCTATCCATGTTTTATCTTTTCAGAGACTCAATGTGGTGTGTCATCAAGCTTCTGTGTAATTCTTTTCTTATCAATTTCATTGCCACTCACTCTCTTCCATTAAGATGGCAAAAGTGTGTCAATAGTTTAGGCACGTACTGTGATTAATTGTGCTGCTTCTTGTTTGAGATCCAATAAACTAAACATTTGATCTAAAATAAGGCATTTCAGATTTAATGACCTAAATAATTTGTTGGATGTTTTTATCATAAAGAATTCTGGATATTATTAAATGTTTTTCTATGTTCTTTGAGAAGGTTGTTTGAGTCCCCGCCCCCATTTTCTATAAATATGTTATATTAAATTGATTGATTTTTATATGGTGCAACCACTTGAATTCCTGAAATAAATCATGGTCATGATATGTGACCCTCTACAAACGTGTTTCACTTCGTTAGTACTTTGCTGAGGACATTTACAGCTGTATTCATGAGGAATATAGATCTGTACTTTTTTTTTCTCTTAATATTTGTCTACTTTTGGTATCTTGGTAATATAGCCTCACAGAATACATCAGGAAGTGTTTCCTCCTCATCTGTATTCTGGAATGGTTTGAGAAAGATTGGTATTCTTCTTTAAAATGTTTGACTGAATTCACTAATGAAGCTACTTGGCCTTAAGCTTTTCTTGATTGGAAGTTTTTCGATTATTAACTTCATAGCTTTACCTGTTATAGGTCTATTCATAATCCTAAGTCAGTTTTGGTAATTTTTTTCTAGAATTGGCTCATTTCTAGGTTGTACACATTAGCTCTGCTATAATTCTTTTTTTAATTTTTTTTTTAACTTTTAAGTGCAATGGAAATAACAAGTTTTTAGAATTTTAGAAACTTAAGGTTTTTTTTTTTTTCTTAGTCATCCCAGCTAAAGACAAATCAATTATCTTAATCTTTCCAAAAACTCATTTATGGTTGTGTGTTGATTTTTTTCTATGGTCATTATTCTTTTGTGTCTGCTATCATGCTTATTACTTTTTTTCTCCTTGAGTTGGATTTAGTCTGCCCTTATATTTCTGCTTTTTAAGGAGGGAGTTTAGATTATTAATTCAATATCATTTGTCTTTTTTTGGAAAACTTAGAGATTCAAAATTTTCAAGCTGTTTAAGAGATACAAGTTTCTCTCTAAGAACTTATGGATTCCATAAGTTATAGCATGTTGTGTCTTTGTTTTCATGTATCTTATATCTAATATTTCTTGTGATACCTTCTTTGAATCAGTAGCTAATTATAAGTTTCTTAATTTCTATGTATTTGTAAATTTTACAGATTTTCTTCTGCTATGGATTTTAATTTTATTCCATTATGGTCTGAGAATATACTTCATAATATTTCATTCTTTACACTTATGAAGATTTTTTATGGCTTGGTACATTATCTTCCTGAAGAATATTCCAAGAACACTTGAAAAATATGTGCATTCTTCTTTACGCAGGAGGAGTATGCCAGAACTAGCTGACTAATAGTCTGCTCAAGTCTTCTATTTTCTTGCTGATGTGCTATCTAGTTCTATTATTAAAAGTGGGACACAAATTGCCCACTGATATTCTTTGACTGTGACTTTCTCCTTTCATATTTTTCAGTCTGGATGTCATATATGTTAAGAATCTTTTGTTATATGCATATATGTTTACAATTGTTACATAGTTTTGATAGATTGACTCTTTTATCATTATATAATGTCCTCTGCCTCTTTTAACATTTACTGTTTTAAATTTGTTTCTATCTGTTAAAAGTATAGCCAGTTTAGCTTCCATTGGCTATTGTTTAAACAGAATTGTGTTTTCCATCATTTTACTTTCAAGTTATCTGTGTTTTTTAACCTAAAGTAAATTTCTTATAGCAGCATAAACTTGGGTCATGTTTGGGGGGGAAGAAGAGGTGTTTTACCCGTTCTAACAATCTTTGCATTTTAACTGATGAGTTTCACTCATTCACGTATTGTGTAATCACTCATAATAGAGGACAACTTAAACCATTTTGTTAATTCTTTTTATATGTCGTGTATTTTTGTTCTCAATTCTTCCATTACATTCTTCTTTTGTGTTAAATAGATATTTTATGATGTGCCCATTTACTTTGTTTCTTACTATATATTTTAAAGCTATTTCCTTAATGTTTACACCTTGTGTATTACAATTTATAACAATCTACTTTGGATTAATAGTGACTATCAATAGTACACAAAAATTTTGATGTTTTATAGCTCCATTGCTCCTACGTTATGCTGTTATAGCACAAATTATTTCTTTATATAGCACATGTCCATTAATATAAATGTATACTTTTTGCTTTATGAAGTTGTCCTTCTAATCAGATAGAAAAAAGGGATTTTAAAACAAAATAAATGTACAGTATAGGATTATTTATATACAGTTACCTTTCCAATTCTTCTTTATCCTTCCTGTGGACTTATAATCCAGCAGGCTTTCATTCAGGCTGACAGTGCTCTGGCGTTTCTTATAAGGCAATTCTACTAGTGGCAAAACTTACTCAGCATTTCTCTATCTGGAAATATTTAATTTTTACTTAAATTTGGAAGGATAGTTTCGATGAATATAAAATTCTTAGTTGAAACATTTTTTCTTTTGACACTTTACGTATGATGTCCTCTGACCTCAGGTCTCTATGGTTTTCAAGAATTTGTTGGTGCTGATCATTCTGGAGATCTTTCCCATGACACGTCCCTTTTCTTGAAACATTTGCTGGTTTTAAGAGTCTTCGTCTTTGGTTTTCCACAGTCAGAATGTTACGTGTCTAGTTGTGGTTTCCTAGAGTTTATTTTATTTTTAGTTCATTTCGCTTTCAGATGTGTTTAGCTGATGTTTTTCACTACATTTGAAAATTTTGGCTATGACTTCTTCTAACATTTTTCTTTACTTTTCTCTCTTTCTGTGATTACAGTTAATGCATGTGTCAGTAAGCTTCACGATGCACGGGTCTCTTTGACCTCTTATCTTCATTCTTTTTCTTTATATTCAGTGATCTTAATTGATTTATCTGAGTTCACAGATTCTGTCTTCTGACTTTGAATTATCTGATGAGCCTTGCTAGTAAATTTTTCATTTCAATCATGGTACTTTGAATTGAATTTCTAATTGTTCCTTTATATATATATAATTTCTACCTCTTTATTCAGTAGTCTCCAACTTTTTGGCACCAGGGACTAGTTTCAGGAAGATAATTTCCCCCTGGACCAGGGCAGTGGTGGGGGTGGGACAGGAGGCAGGGCTCCAGCAGTGATGC
>NW_003852478.1:2945710-2946625 GCF_000181295.1 Otolemur garnettii
TATAGATTATTTGAAATCTTTTCTAGTAATTCCAGTGCCTGGTCTTCCTCAGGCACAATTTCCAGTGAACCGTTTTCTCTGCTGTAAGTGGGTTATGCTTTTCTTCTTTGTATGTTTCATATCTGTTGTGGAAAGCTGGTCATTATGCATATCGTAAGGTAGCAACTATGGAAATCAAATTCTCACCCCTCTCCAGGGATTGTGGTCATCGCTGATGTACTTGTTTATTTGGTGACTTTTCTTAATTAATTATATAAACTCTGTATTACTTTGACTAAGTGAGAGGCCATCAAAGTCTCTGTTTTGTTACTTTAGTGGTCATCTAATGATTTGCAAACCATATATCTGATAAGAAATTAATATACGAAATATATAAGGAACTTGAACAATTCCACAAAAAGAAATCAAATAATCTCCTTAAAAATAGGCAAGGGCCCTAGGAAGAAATTTCTCAAGAGGAGATGCACAAACAGCTGACAGATACATGAGAAAATGCTCACCATCATTATCCTTTGGGGGATGCAAACTGAAAACACAGTAAGATATCGCCACACACATGAGCACGGCTACCACCAACAGACTAAAAAGATTGGCAACTGTTGGCAAGGACACAGAGAAAAAGGAACACGTATACATTGCTGGTGGGAAATTAATTATTAGAAACACTACGGAAATATTTCAAAACTCTACAAATAGAATTACCATATGATATACTTATCTTACTTTTGGGTATCCAAAAATTTAGAATTAGTTATGTCCAAGAACACGTCTGTACGCCCATGTGCAGTATTCACAGTAAGCAAGATACAAAAATCAACATTAGTGTTTACCAAAGGGTGAAAGGGTAAAGGATACACAGTGAAATTATTTATTCCTCAAAAGGAAGACATTCTGTCACTTGTGACAACATGGATA
>NW_003852478.1:2947274-2954683 GCF_000181295.1 Otolemur garnettii
AGTCTTTGTGATGTGGGCCATTCTCACTGGGGTTAGGTGACATCTCAGGGTGGTCTCCATTTGCATTAAGCTGCATACACTGGCATGGATGTGGTGAGAAGGGAACACTTTTACGCTGCTGGTGGAACTGAAAACTAATACAACCTTTTTGGAAGGAAGTATGGAGAAGCCTCAAAGAACTCAAATTAGATCTCCCATTTGATCCTACAATCCCATTACTAGGCATCTACCCAGAAGAAAAAAAATCCTTTTATCGTAAGGATATTTGCACTACACTGTTTATTGCAGCTCAATTTACAATCACTAAGTTGTGGAAACAGCCTAAGTGCCCACCAACCCAGGAAAGGATTAACAAGCTGGGGTATATGTATACTGTGGAATACTATTCAGCCATTAAAAGAGGTAGAGACTTTACATCTTTCTTATTAACCTGGATGGAGATAGAATGCATTCTTCTTATTAAAGCATCACAAGAATGAAGAAGCAAGTGTCCAATGTACTCAATTCTAATACGAAGTCAGCAGATGATCTAACACAAGGTCGGGGGTATGGGAATGAGGGCGGGGGAGAGGGGAGGAGGAGTCACAGTGTATGTCTCACCTCTTGGGGGCAGGAAACAATAATAAGAGGGACTTTACTTAACACATGCACTCAGTGTAACCTAATTCTTTGTACCCTCAACGAATCACAAACAATGAAAAATTTTTTTTTAATTACAAAAATTTCATGGTATAATTTTACTGAAAGCATATGAATTGGAATTTATATATTTAAATTGGCATATTTACCTGTGTCAATTTAATTTAAAAAATTAAAAAAAAACACATCTACAGTTATCACTTTCAGGGTGAATGTAGTACCTGAATTGAAGAGATAAAACAGAAAATGAATTTGTGGCTGATTTTTTATTATTTCAACGTTTTGGCATTTTAAAATCAAATACAAGAAAGAAAATTAAAGTGTAAAACCTGCAAGGATATAATCTAAGATGGTAAAATTAGTTACTTGTGCAGATTAAGATTAAAGATATTTTAATTATATTTTCTGTTTATTTTCTTTCCAAATGCGAAGCTGCTTTGCTTTAGTGATAAGAAAAAAAAATATATATATAGGCATATATATAATAATTCTGATTTAAGGGAGAGATATTTGATGGCATTTATAATTTCTAATTCAAGAGTGATTTCTCAGCATATGTGAAGGATGTATTCATGCTCACTTTCTAAAATTAAAAACATCTACAATAAAATGCAAGTTCAAGTAGAATTCTGTTTCTAACTCTAACCTGCTAGTTTAAAATTAGATTAAGGTCTACGAGCTACAATGACACCAAAGTGCTCTAAGAGGGTAACAAAATGTAACAAGGTGAGACTCTGTCTGTGGCCCCGGAGTGCTGGCCTCTGTGCTGAAACCCCTCCCCTGATTTGACTTTCTTCTTTTAGGTAGGTTTTCATCGAACACTCAGAATTCTTTAGCTTAGACAACATTTTCTCAGCTACTGTGCGTGGAAATATTAATTAATTACAAACTTGGGGCTCAAGAGATCTTCCTGCCTCACCCTCCTGAGTAGCTGGGACTACAAGCATCCACCAAGATGCCCGGCTAGTTTTTCCATTTTCAATAGAGACGAGTCTCCCTTTTGCTCAGGCTGGCCTCAAACTCAAACTCCTAAGCTCAAGCAATTCCTCTGCCTCAGCAGGGAATACTCACAGAGTATTCAGATTATAGGTATAAACTGCTGCGCCCAGCCAGATGCCTGAATTCTAAGCTTGGGACCTTGAGAAAATCTCCTACCTTTCCTTTAGTTATTCATTTGTGAGTATGTGCAACAGCTTCCTCAGCTTTAAAGTGGGGATCGCAACTAGTGCTTTCAAATAGTATTGTTATTGAGCCCTCATGAGTCACTGCCTGTTAACAAGCTGTGCCTCTATCATAAAAGACACTTCAATGCATGCGAAGGGGAAAAAAATATCACCCTGAAATCACAGTCAAGATTGAAATCAAAAAGAAAACAGAATGAACTTCTCGTAGACCTTGATGCTATCAAAGACTCATGGAGAATGTCTGTGGTTGGAATGTAGGGTGGAAGTTAGGAAGAAGTCTCAGAAACCAGAAAGGCAAAAAAACTATATCAGATGTTTAGTTTAGTTCTACAAATGTAAAATTGTTGGATACCACCTGCTGGTTATTGCTAGAAATAGCAGAAACAAAAGATTCTGATATCAAAATTATTTAGAGTATTTTCCACTTCAAGTTAATGAACAAAATAATACCCTATCCTTCCTCCCAAATAAAATAAAAAAATATTTACAAATATAGTCAAAGTATACTCTGAAAAGTTACAATTTTATTAATAACTCACAAATACACTACATGTGCATGATAAAACCACTGAAACTTCCATGTGTTAGACAGATGTCAGAATTTGACTAACAGACCTCTCTCAGGAAGCTTAACTGAATTAAACCCTACAAATTTAAAGTTTGTGAAGATGTAGAAATAATTATGATCTAGAAGAAAATGTTTAAAAGGCTAATTATAGTGTGAATGACATTGTTGAAGCAATTACAAATTGTTTTGCTTACCTGAATCTATCATGAATTTAACATACACAAAACTCATCACCAGCCTCCTGCCCCTCCTCCTGAAGTCCTGCTCTAGGTGAAGGACTACGAAATCTAAACAACCCCATTTTCATATTCCAAGCTGAAGTTGCACAGACCTGAAAATGTTGTCATGTTGGGCAAGCGTACCTGGGGTTTGCTCTACCTGGAATCTTTTCCTTGTCACTTGTTCACCTCTTTTTCAAATAGCTCATCCTTTTTCTTGACTTATTACTGAGTCTCTGCTAAATGACGGATGCTTTTGAATCTGACACATCTTACGAGGGTACATGTGAAATTTACTAGGTGTAGAATATAAATGACTTAACACTAGACAATGCCGTGAAGGCTATGTTAACCAGTTTGATGAAAATACTTCAAATTGTATGTAAAACCAGCACATTGTACCCCATGACTGCATTAATGTACACAGCTATGATTTAATAAAAAATAAAAAGATTCCTGCCCTCCGGAGTGCATATCCTGCTAACTCCACAGTTAGCTTTCAATATCTGTAGAATTCAATTCCCAAAAGACACACGAGTCTTGGTCTCGTACATATCTCTGTTATACCCCAGCCTTGCAAATGTTCTTGTTACTTTATACAACTGTATACCTCAATAAGCTATATAGATTACAGCCGGCTTGTCTTTACCCCAAAAGTGCAAAAGGGTGAGTAGGAGTCCATTAAAACAATTTTTTAGTAAATCAATAAACATTTCTTGAAACTACTCTCCTAATGATCTGAAATAAACATTTCCTTATTAGGATATTTTTTTAAAAAATCGATTGCTTCTCTTATGAACTTAGTCCCTGCTTTGTACAGAGCACCGTGGAGGTGTAAATTGAATGTGGACAAAACCTGATGAGCTCTCTAAGAGATACTGAAAAATTAGAGCACAAGGCCCTGTGCAGTGCGGTGGCTCACGCCTGTAATCCAGCACTCTGGGAGGTGGAGGCAGATGGATCACCTAAGCTCAGGAGTTTGAGACCCTGTCTCTACTAAAAATAGGAAAACTAGCTGGGTATTGTGCCAGGTTCCTGTAGCCCCAGATACTCAGGAGAGTAGGCAAAAAGATTATTTAAGCCCAAGAGTTTGAAGTTGTTGTGAGCTATGACATCATGGCACTCTACTCAGAGCGACAGAGTAAAACTCTGTCTCAAACCAAACAAAACAACTGGACTACAAACTAAACTAGTATCACAACAGGTCAGGGTATGAACTGTATTAGTGTAACCTATTTAGACAGTGAGATTGGATAAGGCTTCCGTAAAGAAATAAGGGGAAATACAGGATAGCCATACAATTTGTGTGCAATTTAAAAGAAGCGACTACAATTGCAACTATTTTAAATTGCATACAAACGTTATGGCCGTCCTGTATGTCCCCTTATTTCTTTACGAAAGCCTTATCCAATCTCACTGTCTAAACAGGTTTCACTGATACAGTTCATACCTTGACCTGTTGTGATATTACTGTAGTTAATAGCTGCCTATTTTAAATTGCTCATGAACTTGATGGTCTCCCTGTATTAAAGGGGTGACCAGGAAAGGGAAGAGGATACTAAGGCAGGAAATAGCATGTACAGAAGCTCAGGAACGCATTAAAGGCTAAAGGCATTTAGGAGGAATAAGAAGAATGTGAGGCCAGACAAGAGAAAATAAGGGTTTCATGAAAGATGATGGGGGAAGGGCAGCAGGTGGACCATTCAAGGTGTGTCTGGTAACAGGAAGGTCATGTCACTTGATTTCATCAGCAATGGGAAACCATTATAGAGTTCTGAAATATTTCAAAGAAAATAGTGACATGAACACTATTTCTTATTTAAAAGATTACTTTGTCTACTATTTATCTACAGTTACAGTCATTTTATGTCTTTTTCTGCTTTTTCGGGATTCTTCTTTGTCTCAGGTTTATCGCGGTTTAAGTGTGATGTGACTCAGTGTGTTCTCTGCTGCTGTCTTTGATTTTTAAAATTTATTTTTCTGATGTTCTCTGAGTCCTCTGGACCCGCAGTTTTGTGTCTGACGTTAGTATCTGGAGAGTTCTCGATCATCGTGACCTCACACGTCTTCTCGGCTCTGTTCTTTCTTCTCTGTGATGGGCTAACTGTGAGGGTATCAGAGCTTTCGGAATTCTAGCATAGTTTTTGAACAGTTTGCTCTGTATTTTTGATGCTGTTGTTTATTTATTTACACCTGAATTTCAGTTTGGAAATTTTTTAACGACGTAATAGAAGCTCACTGATTCTCTCCTTACAACTGAGTTTATTGATGAATTCTTCAAGACACTCCTCATTTCTGTTACTGTGGTTTTTATTTCCATTCTTTTGGTTATTTCTTACAGCTTCCATCTGGATGCTTACATCGTGCGTCTCTTCCTCATGCTGTGTACCGTTCCCATTCATCTCATTACTATGTTACTGGTTAGGACTAATGGTATTTTAAATTCCCTGTTCCAACATCTGGGTCCTGATTTTAAACTTGACCTTGCCTTTTCTGACTGGGGGTTTTGGTTTCTTTCACTTTTCCTTTGGTCATGTGTGGCGACTTCTTCTGGGAACTGACTGTGCTGATGTGGTGACAGGACTAACCCTTTATTGTGGGGGCACGCACGTGATCGCGATGGGAGCTGGGAGTGTTTAGTGTTCGCTGCAGGACTCAGACTCCGTTAGCATGTTCACTGTTGTCTTTCCCCCTTGACTTAGAACTTTGCTGAATTCTCCTTCGCAGAGAGAACGTGTGTCCTACAGTCCTTTCTGCCGTGAGCCGCTGCTACTCTTTTGGTAAAGTGTAGGGAAGGGAGATTGAGATTCCAGACTGAATCTCAGTTTTTTCTAGGGGGCCAGTGTCTCAAGCTATTTTCTTTCCAAGTGTCTCTCAGGTTCCTTAATTCCCTTCTCTGCCTGCTGCGGTCTAGTCTGTGTCCTTGAAGCCCTGACTCTGTCTACTGAGGGTTTGGTTTCGCCCATCCTTCCCTAACAAGATTGAAGGCTGGAGGGGCCAGAAGGCAGAAATGCTTTTCCACTGCCTGGGATAGGGCCCTGGCCAGGTCTCTTCCCCTAGAGGTAGGCTTTGTTCGGGAGAAGCCTGAGGGTGTATTTCAGAATTATTATTCTTTCCTGCCCCTTCCCCGATTATAATCAAGACGGAATATTCTTTAGATTTTTACATGAGACCCTCGCAGGATTCTTGGCGGTGAAGTCCAGGAACAGGTGGTGCCCCCATAAACCTGAGGTCTGGAGGAATTCCTCTCTCTGAGGCCAGTCCACACTGCACCTCCAGCAAGTCAGTGAGTTCCCATGGACGGGCTCCTCCAGGGATGGGCTCAGCAGCTCAGCTTCCAGGCAAAAGGCTCTTGGCTATGTCTCTGTGGATGTGCCTGACTATTCATAACTTAAGGGGGACAGTTTGTCTGTCCCCCAAATAGTAGCTATTAAATTGTCTGTCCCCCGTCAGTTCTCTAATGAATGCAATACAAGCCTTTAATTTTCACTTTATTCAGCTTTATCTTATGAAGATAGGCGTGGTCACTTGCAGGCTCTGCACGTCAGCACCGAAAGCTGAAGCTCAGTGTCTCCATCTGAATCCATCACTTTGCACATCTTTCTTCCTATGTTATTAGTCATTAGTCTTTTTTTTCTTCTGTTTTTTTTTGGTTGTGTTTAGAATAGTTGGGTGTGACAGATGAAAAAAATGGCTAAAAGTTTATTAAGGCAATAATAAATATGGGCAACATTTGGGAATTAATAAGATAGTATCAGCAGATGACTGATATTCAACACTGCAAACTCACAAGTCTCTGAATTTGGCCAATCATTAAGTTTGGAACACAGATGCTCTAACAGCTCACTGCGTTCCTGCTGGCTGAATCTTAAGAGGGGAACTTGGGAAACATACAAAAATAAATTAAAAATGAATTCTAATGTGATAGCAGAGGGCTGTTATAATATCATCATCTATACTATTTTAAAATAATGTGTTACAAAAGGAAAATTCAAGAAGTCAGCTACTGTTCAGTCACTCTGTACCTGATTTATTCAGTCAGCTTGCCTGATTCTTCCCACCTCCATTGTCAACTGGCGTGGTTACATTGTTGGTAAAAAAATGATCTATAAAATTTGGTTAGATTATTTAATACTTTCACCACAAGCATGAACAAAATCATATTAAGATTAAAATAAGAAAACTTATAATGTCACTCAAATTATTGACATCTCTATATAGTAGTTGTTAAATTAGCAAAATATCAAAAACCTTTGTGGTCCACATTGAAATTTATTTATAAACAATAAGAATATGAAAGTGCACACACAGATACATACATGGAATCAGCTCTGAGGACCAGGTAATATTCAAGTTGTTGGCTGAATCTCTTCATGGTATCAGAAAGCACCTTACATATTTTCTTAACATAACATATCATAATATATTTTAATGGTTCACCTATCTCCTCAAATAGCCTCTACACTCTGGAACGGTTACCACTGTTTTGTTTACCATTTACATATAAGGCCTAGAATAGTGCCTGACAGGTATTTTAAGACTGAAGGAATCTGTAAATATGGTTCATGAAGCAACGGCACCTATTTGTGTGCAGTAGACAGAGTAATGAGAGGGCCTAGATGTGTCTGTTTAGGATTAAATTAAATACACAAACACAGGAAAATAGGCTGATGAGAACTGTTTGTTTGTTTCTTTGTTTTGTTTTTCAGAATTCAATGACTAGGGAAATGGCACCACAGAGGAGCTGGGATTAGAGAAATGTACAGTCATTCCAAAAGAGTTATTAAACAAATATTTCAC
>NW_003852478.1:2955013-2977594 GCF_000181295.1 Otolemur garnettii
CAGGGTCTGCAGCTAATTTTACTCATGTCACTTTGAGAATTCAGTCATATGACCACATAGGACCATGAAGAAGCAAGGAAGTGCAGTCCTGATTTGATGCTCACAGAGAGAATGATGGGCCCACTGAGGGCACAGGCCCACCCCGGGGGAGGCCTCCTCTTCAACTTGGCCTTCACCTAACAAACGCAAACAAAGTCACCTGCTCATCTGTACCCTCAGGTTAATCTGAAATGAAAAAGAAAGGCTTCTATGATTCTGTCAGTTACTGGGAGACAAGAATCTCCTCTGACCAAGGAGGGAGGATTGTCTACGTACGGACTGTGCCCACTGGCTCAGATCTCAGAGGCAGGAAGTGAAGTGTTTAATCCTGACCCTCTAAAACTCCAAACCACCTGATACACAAAACAAAACTCAACACATAGTCATTGGCTTCCCACAGCCATCAGAAAGTGTGTTCTATGTAGACGTGAACTATATAGAAACTCTGGGAAAAGAAAGAGCAGAAGGTGTTAAAAAATGGAAGAACGTACCATGCTCTTGGCTGAGAAGAATCAACATTGTTAAAACGTCCATAACCCCCAAAGCAAGCTTCAAGACAGCTTCCAAGTCCCACTTCAAAACAACTGGTCTTGTTTAATAGAAAGTCTAAGCCACGACTTCTCTGTCCATGTTGTATCTTTCGACTGCTGCCCTTTTACCCCGTTCACACCAGTTGTTTAACGACTGGGTGTCCACAAGTTGCCCTGTTGCTCCTCTGCTCTTCTCGCTGCACTGCTCTCCCCTGACAGTTTCATTCGTGTTTATTTCCTAACCTGCTCCCACGTGACTACGATCTTCAGAGATGCATCTCATGAACTCCAGAGTCAAATATCTGAGTTTCTCTCAATAGCTCCACACATATTCAATGAAAATACATTGAGCCTCAAACATGACATTCACTTATTTGTTAAAACGTCCCCCAGCCTATTATGTGCCAGTCACTTTGTTAGACACAACTATGTAAAGACATGAATTACAAGCCCAGACAGAGCATCGGCTATAGGAAGATAGAGGTAATTGACAGGCAAGTCACAAAGAAAGCATAAACAATAGAGAAAGCATGGGGTACTCTGAGTCTACCTAAAGGGTCCCTATGCAAGATACTGGAATCAGAGAGGGCTTCCTGGTGGAAGTAAAAAAGGACACTTCAAGAGTCCGGGGAACGGCTCGGCGCCTGTGGCTCAAGCGGCTAAGGCACCAGCCACATACACCTAAGATGGCAGATTCGAATCCAGCCCGGACCCACCAAACAACAATAATGGCTGCAACCAAAAAAGAGCCAGGCGTTGTGGCGGGCGCCTGTGGTCCCAGCTACTTGGGAGGCTGAGGCAGGAGACTCGCTTGAGCCCAGGAGTTGGAGGTTGCTGTGAGCTGTGAAGCCATGGCACTCTACCCAGGGGGACAGCTTGAGGCTCTGTCTCAAAAAAAAAAAAAAAAGAGTCCGGGGAACAACATGTTCTACAAAGGAAATATCACTCCGATTCCCAAACCGGGAAAGGACACAACCAAAAAGGAAAACTAAAGGCCAATGTCATTAATAGTATTGATGCAAAAATATTCAATAAGATCCTAACAAACAGAATACAGTGATACATTAAAAAATTAGGCATTATGATAAAGTGGGTTTTATCCCAGGGATGTGAGGTTGGATCAACATACATAAATCCATAAATATAACTTGCCACATTAAAAAAAATAAAGACCATATGATTCTCTCAATTGATGCAGAAAAGGCTTTTAACAAAATTCAGCATCCTTTCCTGAAAAGAACATTTATAATTACAGTCATAGGTGTATTAACTGATAGAGGTCATATACAACAAACTCACAGCCGACATCATATCAAATGGAGTAAAACTGAAAGCATTTCCACTAAAACTAGAACCAGGCAAGGATGCCCATTATCTCCACTGTTATTCAACACAGTGCTGAAGTCCTAGCCAAGGCAATCAGACAAGTGAAAGAGATCAAGGGTATTCAAATGGGGTCAGAGGAGGTCAGACTCCTGCTCTTTGCAGATGACAACCTTATACCTAGAAAACTCCAGGGACTCAACTACAAAGTTCTTAAAAGTGATCAAGAAATACAATATCATCTCAGGATACACAATCAATGTCCACACATCAGTGGCCTTCATATATGCCAATAATAGTCAAGCTGAGAATCAGATCAAAAATACAATACCTTTCACAGTAGCTCCAAAGAAGATGAAATACCTGGGAATATATTGAACAAAGGATGTGAAGGTTCTCTATAAAGAGAACAATGAAACCCTGAGAAAATAGATAGCAGAAGACACTAAGAAATGGAAGAACATACCATGCTCCTGGCTGGGAAGAATCAACATCGTTAAAATGTCCACACTACCCCAAACAATTTATAGATTTAATGCAATCCTCATCAAATCAATGCCATACTTTGAAGAACTTGAAAAAATAGTACTTTTATTTCATATGGAACCAGAAAAAAAGCCCTAATAACCAATACAATTTTAAGAAATAAAAACAAATCTGGAGGCATCATGTTACTGTATTTCAGGTTATACTACAAGTCTATAGTGATCAAAACAACATGGTATTAACACAAAAATAAAGATATAGATCTATAAAATAGAATAGAGAACACAGAGATAAACCCAGCCATGTGTCACCATCAGAGCCTTGATAAACCAAAGGCATACACTGGGGAAAAGAAACCCCATTTAATAAATGGTGCTGGGAGAACTGGTGAGCCACATATAGAAACCAAAATTGACCTCCACCTCTCACCATTGACAAAAATTGACTCTTGCTGGATAAAAGATTTAAATTTAAGACATGAAACAATACAAATTCTAGAAGAGAGTGTGGAGAAAACACTTGAAGATACTGGCCCGCAAAAAAACTTTATGAAGGAGGCCCCCTAGTAATTGCAGCAACACCAAAAATGAGTAAGTGGAACACGATCAAGCTAAAAAGTACAGCAAAGGGTACCTCAACTAGAGCAAACACAGACAGCCTTCAGAATGGGAGAAGATATTTGCCTGCTATGAATCTGAGGAAGATCTAATAACTAGAATTTATAGAGAACTTAAACTAATGAACAAGAGAAAACAACCCTATTTGTAAGCAGCAAAGAGACTTGAACAGAAACTTCTCTGAAGATGATAGAAAAATGGCCAAAAAAACACATGAAAAAATGCTCATTGTCCCTAATTATCAGAGACAAGCAAATTGAAACCACTCTGAGATAGCACCCACTTTCAGTGAGATTAGCCCACATCACAAAGTCCCAACTCTGAGAAGCTGGCATGGATGTGGAGAGAAGGGAACGCTTTTGCACTGCTAGTGGGACTGCAAACTAATACAGTCTCTATGAAAAGAAGTGTGGAAAATTCTCAAAGAACTAACAATCAACCTTCCATTTCGCCCCACAATCCCATTAGTAGGTTTTGAAGAACCTACTAATCATTTTGGGTAATTGAAGAACAGAAGAACAAAAATCATTTTGCCATAAGGACATTTGCACCAGAATGTTTATTGCAGCTCAATTCACAATTGCCAAGAGGTGGAAACAACCCAAGCACCCATCAACCCATGAGTGGACTAACAAACTGTACATGTGTATACCATGAGAAAAAAATGGAGACTTTACATCTTTTGTGTTTACCTGGATGGAGTTGAAAGACATTCTTCTTAGTAAAGTATCTCAAGAACAGGCAAAAAGATATCTAATGTACTCAGTACTAATATGAAACCAATATATAAACAACTACATGTCCACAGGAAAGAAAAAATACAAGTGTATTCTAGCAGAGAGAAGGGGAGAGAAGGGAGAGGGGAGGGGAGCGGAGGGAGGGTGATCGGTGGGAGGAGGGAAGGTGACTGTGGGGTCTGACCTAAGGTGCATACTGTGAGGTTTTCAGCATGGCCCCTGGGTGAAGGGCTCAACTGTAACTTGAACTTCACCTTAGAATTGAAAAGAATGTAACCAAAACACCTGTACCCTCATATTCATCTGAAATGCAAAATAAATAAATAAAAATATTGCTACCTGACTCACACTCTAGCAGAGGTCAATACTCATTATCAGATGAGTCACTGAATGAAATAATGTATTTAAAAATTGTAAACAACAACAGTAGTGGACCACAGGTTCAGATTTCATGAGAAACAAAGTATGTTAAGAATATAGGAAGTTTTAAAGTGAAGCAGAGTTTGATCAAAATATTGCAAATGTCATTTAAATTGTCCAAATCAATGCCTTTTGCACATAAATCACACATTTGTACATTATTCCAGATAGAATAATAAAAACCATCACTTAGGAACACTTACTATAGGCCAGGTTTTATTCTGAGAACTTTTCCATGAATTAATATGTGTAATTCTATGTGAGTGAGTTAGGTATTATTCTGCTCATATGCAGACAAGGAGATTAAGGCTTAGTGAGTTCCTTTAGTGCCTCACTGAAGACTGTACTGTTACCAAGTATTAGAGCTGAGGTGCAAACTCGGGAAGCCTAACTCAAAAGTCCACCCTCTTTACTATTAAATTATACTGTTGAATCTACAAACGGGATCTTCTTTTGAAGTCACTTATATATTTATATCATGTATTTTTTGATATTGTTAATCTAACATTTATACTTTACTGGTGAACCACCTAGCATATTTATAAATTTTAAAGTCATATTTTGTATTAAACTGTTTAAATTGCTTGAGAAGTGGCTATGCACCAAGAAAAACAGGCTTTAAGGTCAGGCAGGAGTTTGGATTCTGTTTCTGCCATAGCAGCTTTGTAACCTTGCAAAGTTTTAGGCCCTTCCCTTATCTGCAAAATGGACATATTTTTTTGGTTGTTGGGAGGAAAAGGTATGAGCATATATGCCTGTATGTAAGGTTGTCCAACAAATGTTAAATTCTCTTCTCTCTGAGCCTCAGTGACTTCATCTCTAAAATGGGAATTAGAATATTTATCTTATATACTTCCAAATATGAAATAATATATGCAAACGTCCTGTATAAAACCTATTGAACAGAGAGTACTACAGATTCCCTGTTATATCATTATACTCCCAAGCAAAGTGTGTTTAGATGATAAGAATCCAAACCAAGAATGCAAGAGTCCCATCTAGCGGTGGTTTAACAAAAATCAAAGGACGCTTAGGGACCGTACAGCTTAAATGGCTGCCTAGGAAGCCTTGGGCAATTGGTTATCCATTTTCCATCTTCGGAAAGAATTTACTGTGGGTCGTATAGGAAGAGAAGGGAAAGCCTTGAACTGGGTTTTCCTCCCTTCTTTCATCTTCCAACAAGGCACAGAACTTTTCGAAGCTGATTCACGTATTTCTGGTCTCATTAAACCTGTCATCTTTGTGACTGAACTACTCTGCTCCTAGAGTTAAAAGGATATGATTCAGCTTCTTAATTAGGGACAACCCGATAGCCTGATTCTACCAATGAATTCAGCCGTGTCATTATGACTCAATATCAATCTCTTGCATGAACCACCCATCACATCAGAATCGACTACATTTGACAGGAAATTTCCAAGAACTCCAGCCTGGTTCATGTCTAATCTCCAATGAAATCAGTTATGCGCTGGAGGTTCTACATTAAAATAAGGTTGGATCTAAAATGGTCAGAGAGTCTCCCAGGCTACCTCTGGGGCCTCTGCAACTTTTCTTCTTTACCCAAAAAAGTGCTGTCTGTGACAGCTGTTGAGTATCACAATTATATTCTGAATTTATGACTTTAAACTAAAACATTCACAATAATGACAAGAAGACGTGCAGAAGATAGAATAACAGGGGACAAGAGAAAACCCTATTCTATATAAATTCCTCATAGTTATCACACCCTTTTTCTATTTCAATCTTGTATATTGCATTGCCACAAAATGCAGGGAGACTGTTCAAATGTTTTGATGATTTTTTATAATCCCTTAAGGTTATTTAACTGGGGATATATGTTATTTGTAATGAATAATGCACTATTAGAGAATTTTTATCACAAAAGTCACCAACTGGAAATCATTTGAAAATTAATAATATCTTTTTATTCCTATCGAGATTGATGAAACTCAATCAAACTTATGCATTCAAACTTTAGCTGCAGCAAAAGTAATTATTTCACGATCTAGTCATGACCTACACCTGTTTAAATCGTAGAATAATCAAGAGTGGAGAAGTGGTTGTATTCCAAATCAGTAGTTAAATGGAGAGAACAAAAAAACACATACTTCAAAAAAAATTCAAATCAAAAGAAATCAACAACACCACCACAAAAAACTCTCCTCTTGAAATACGTGCAGTCTTCTTCATACATTCTATGAAGCTATGAAGCTCTCACAAATGAATTCCAGGAAAAATTCTATGATGGAGAAATAAGTTTAATCAATGCAGCAAAGGCAGTAATCAAAGTCTTCACCTCAGATTACATGGACCTCTCTCGGGACTAAAGTGATCCTATTATAAATAACTGTGCTGGGTTAAGTAGATGAAATTTAGTTAAGAATACAGAATATGACATCTGGGCAATCTGAACTTGGACAAGCCACTTTCTTATGTTAGCTGCTGTCTGGTAACCACTTCTGCTGTGGGACAAGGAATCTGAACTTCAGACAGGCAGCATGACAGAGAAGAGATCAAATCTAAACGTTCATCTCAAGTTCTGATACAGGTTTAGGACACTTGACTCTCAACCAGAAATCACCCATGTATGAAGAAATCACCCAGGATATTTCCGACTTCAAGCTCAAAAAGAAAAGAAAAAGAGAAAAGAAAAAGTAGCTGATGGCTTATAGTGTAGTAAAAAGAACGAAACTTTTCGGGGTAGAGAGTTCTAAGGTCAAATTCCTTCTTTGGTACTGACCTTCTTTGGAGTAGCTTCTCAACAGCTCTGGGCTTCCATGTTCTTGGCTGAAAAGGGGGCATAATGTTATTTTCCTAACTGGAGAAGTTTTTTCCCTAGAATTAAATAATGAGTAAATTTTAAGTGTCTAACACAATGCACAGTATAAAAAAATAATAAATGTTCTTTCTATTTTTCTCTTCCCATCATTATTACCACTGCAATTTCACCACAGGATATGGGAACGGCTCCACCGGCTCGCACCATTTCAATGGTCATAATTTCTTCCAAGTGATATTTGCATGTCCTAATCAAAATCTAAAAATTTAAAAGAAAATCACCAACAAAACAGTTCTGCTAAGTCTCCCCTTCTGTCCTTACTATAAGGAGAATATAATTCATCTATATTTAACAAGCTTAACTAGGCCACCTATATTCCTGAAACAACTTCTCAGCCTGCCTAGAGCAACCAAGGCTTTCTAATTTTTCTTGCCACGGCTTATTAATGTATTTTGCTTCAGTCACTTTCCTAATTGGTGGTGAAGTGACTGGGATCAGACTGACAGCGGCAGGGAGGGGGGCAGTGGGTGGGCTGGCAGCTCTCATCTGATTAGCACGGCTGCCTTGTGCCAAAGTCGATTCTGGCCTGCCAGGTGCACCTGCTGTTAGCACTCCGTCACCCAAGCCCTGTGCAAGATGGGGATTTGGATTCAGGCTGTCTATTCACTAGTGTCACATCCTGCTACCACCCAGGCATTCTACTCCGGCTGCCACTTTCTCACTCATTTCCAATTAAAACCACCTATCCCAGCTCTTTAGCCTGGACAGCTGAAGCTATATTCATGTTTGTTTGTTTTTCCCAGTTCTCTATCTGCTGGCTGAAAATTCAGATGTCCACAGGGACAAGACAGGAAAAATAAATGGGTAAGGTGGTGAGCAGCAGGGAAAAGGTCTGTGGCAACTAGACCCTGGATGTCTCAAGGGCGCTGCTGCTACTCAGTTCCAGTCTGGGGTTGCCAATTTAAGAATACAAACCCCAGTTTTGCCAAATCTTAGAATGTTTCGATCGCTTTTTTCAATTATTGAAAAAGATTAGAGTTTGTGGCATTAGTTTTCTTATTGTGGTAGAAACTGCTAGCTACCGAACTAACAGAAAATGAAACTGCAATATTATAACACTGCATTTATTCATTCAGGGATGGCACTTCCTGAGACTCTCTTAGCACTTTATAAAAGCACATGATGGATGGAGATTACTGGGCAGGACTTTGGGGAAAGGTTATTATATGGCAAACAGAGAGCTAAACATGGTCTTTTACATTCACTTCCTTCTTCTATTTCCTGGAATACGAGTGTAATGGCTGGAACATCAGCAGCCTTTTCAGCCTATGAGGCAAAACCACAAGCAAAGAAGATCAAAGTAGAAAGATGAAAGAGCTAAGTGCCTGATGTCCATCACGCCATCATACCAGCCTTGCACCACCTATGTGCAGACTGTCTTTACATGGTAGGGAAGGCTCTCATGTATTTAAGCCACTATATTTAGGTTCTTTGGTATGAAAAGTCAAATTAAAGCAAGAAAACCTGTGAAACTAAGGAGAAAAGTAATCCCAAACATGCCCTATTTGGAGTTTTAATTATTCCAAAACTTATATAATACAAGCAGCTAAGGCCCTTGCTATGCCTTGAACTTTGTATGCAACAAGAAATACTTGAACTCCCTAAAATCATTTACCAAATGCAAGTTTGTTCACTGATTTTAGTTTTAATAGAAAAAAGCTCTGTTATTACTGAATTAAGAGAAAGTAAAAGTACATTATGTAAACTGTCTAAAATTCAAAACATAATTTGACTTCAAATAGAGAGATAATTACTGGAAAATTCCTCACATTTTTAAATTCATATAAAGTTTTAGAGGTTGTTCAGCAAGTAAAATGAACAGAAGCCAGAATTTCACGAAATAAGCTACACATGAAAGAAAATAAGGTTTTTACACTGTGAGTACATTGTCTTCTCAGGAGCTTGGAAGGCACAGCGTCTAAGGTGTGTCTTCCCAAGTGTTCTCCTACATTGCAGCAGGGAGCCAGTGCCTTACCATGAAGGGTGTGTGCTTGATTTTTGTTCAGGGATGCAGCCAAAGGCTACTGAGCAGCACTAAAAAAGTAAGTGCTTAGTAAGCTGGTGTTGAATAAATTGTGCAACAGTTCAAAGGAGTCTTTTATTGTCACAAGGTACAAACGCAATCCTTCTGAATTAGTATCTTTGAAAGGCATCACTCTGGCTCCACATGACCTCAAAGCAAATGCAATACACCAAAAAGCAACAGATAAAACTCAATATAATGGAGCAATAGTCTCAATATCAAGAAATGCACATTTTAATTTCAACTTCTTGCTCCACCATCTTTTTTTTTTTTTCTTCCAGATGCATCTCCTGTCCAAATCAGCAGGTGATTAGCAGGAAATGCACCTGCAAGCCCCAGCTTGTCCCGGGCAGCAAGGCCAGCGGCAGCAGAGAAGCCCGGGCGAGGCGGGAAGCCGGCAGTGCACCAGGCTGAGGATACGCTGCGGCATGTGCCCACTGTCCACTATCCTATTTGTTCTCTTTATTTTTTCTTTTATTCACAGCACAAAGGCCAAACCTCAAAGGCTGAGAAATTTGACACGTGTCTCCTCAGGGCTTATTATTTTATTAAAGTAGCAGATTTTTTTAGACTTGAGTGAATTACTCACCATAACGTAAATCCTTGGACTGGGGGAGGACAGATGATTTAATGATTTCTCACCAGGGAGACAGGTTGTAAACCTGACTGTGAATTTAAAGTGAGAAATTTAGAGCATGCAGAAACTTGGCTTAGGTAACTGCTGTGCAACCGTCTTCAGAAGAAAGCAGAAAACAGTGGAAGGTAAATACAGAGAGGGTGGATAGTGAGAAGGGAAGTCACCTTGAGGCTCCCTTTCAGCCAGGTGATCTTCTTATGGGCTATCCTTGACTTATCCTCCATCCATAACACAACAGACACAGCGTCACACGGAATATTGACCATTAACGTTAGAAAGAACAACTTGTGAAGATAATGCTAAGAATGCATTTAAGCCCTTAAACCTATTTTGTAAATAATTCATACAAAATTCACACATTAAAATACACTCTCTTTCTTTCTCTATACGTTATTGTTGGGGATTCATTGAGGGTCCAAGAAACCAGGTTACACTGATTGCATTTGTTAGGCAAAGTCCCTCTTATAACCATGTCTTGACCCCCAAAGGTGTGTCACATGCCAAGATCCCACCCTCCTCCCTCCTTCCCTCTCTCTGCTCCTCTTTTCCTATATTTTTAATTATACATATATTTTTCGTTTTACTCCTTACTAATTTTTACAAATATTTGTACATTTTTTAAAGTTAACCCTGGCAGCCTTGACACTATAATCTTCTGCTGATTCCAAGTTAAGTATTTATTCATCTACTTATCTCATCTCTGTGCTTGGATAAGTACTTCCATTGGCGTCTTTTAAAATTCTTAACCATATAGGGTTTGCTATGCCATTTTTATTTATCTCAATGAAGTATTTTACTTTCTTTGCAATTTTTATTGAACAAATAATTGATTATTTTATTTTATCTGATTTCTTACAGAAATGTAAGTCATCCTGGAATATTCCTTCTACCTCATTGATTTACTTTCTGCTTTTCATTGTTATATAATGATTCCCTATTTTTATGTATTATTTATTCTCTGCAATCATGCAACCTTATTTTCCAAATCATCTGAATTAGTTATTTTTGGCACATCAGGTTTTGTTGGTTCGTTTTGATTTGATAATTTGCAAAGTTTAAAATAGATATCTAAGGAGATCCCTCTGTCTCTCAATCCTCAGAAACCCTTGATATATGAATTCACTGCCAACCATTTGGTCATGGTATATAATATTTTATTGTCTGGTTGGATTTACTTTGCTAGTGTTCTCTTAAGAATTTTTTAAATTGATAATCTTAAGGCTTTTTTTTTTCTCTAATTCTTTTTTTGTTGGATTTTTGTCTGGATTTTTGATAGATTTTAGTCTGGTTTGAGGGTTATGCTAGCCACGTAGGATGTGTTACAAAGCATTCTTCCATCTTCTGGTTTTTGGAGGAGTGTGAAAGATGACTGATGTTCACTTTTCTATAAATATTTGCTAGAAATCACCACTGAGTATTGGATTTGGTCTCATTTGTTAATCTGTATTCTTCTAGTAATGTACACATTTCATCGAGGTTATCTAATTTGCTGGGGCACAGGTGTCTTATATATTTTAAAATGATGTAAGTCTGCCAGTAATGTCCCTACTTCCATTTCAGATTTTAGTTTTTGAGCTTTCTTTTTCTTAGTCTATCTAAAACTTTTCCACTGTGCTGACATTTTAAAGGGACCAACTCTGGGTTTGGTTGACCCCATTGTTTTTCTAGTCTCTATTTCATTTATCTCTGCTCTAATCTTTATTATTTAATATCCTCTGCTGGGTGTTTAGTTTGTTCTTATTTTTCTGTTATGAATGGAAAAGGTGTAAAGCTTTAAGTTTGTAGCTTTAAGGTATAAAACTATGTTATTTATTTCAGGTCTATTTTATTTTATTTTATTTTATTTTTGAGACAGAGCCTCAGGCTGTCCCCCTGGGTAGAGTGCTGTGGCATCACAGCTCACAGGAACCTCCAACTCCTGGGCTCAAGCGAGTCTCCTGCCTCCACCTCCCAAGTAGCTAGGACCACAGGCGCCCGCCACAACACCCGGCTATTTTTTGGTTGCAGCCGTCATTGTTGTTTGGCAGCCCGGGCTGGATTCGAACCCGCCAGCTCAGGTGTACATGGGTGGCGCCTTAGTCACTTGAGCCACAGGCGCCGAGCCGTCTTTTTTATTTTTTAATGTAGACAATTACAGTTACAAATTTTTCTCTTTGTACCACTTTCACTGCTTCCCATAAGTTTTGGTGTACTGTGTTTTCATGTAATACATCTCAAAGTATTTCATAATTTCCCTGGTGAGTAATTATTTTGCCCATTGCTTATTTAAAAGTGTTCTTTCATTTCCACATATTGGTAATTCTTCTGGGTTTCATCATACTATCATTTCTAACTTCATTCCAGTGTTTTGAGAGAAGAGAATTTCTATGATTTTGATCATTTTAAATTTATGGAGAATTGTTTTATAGCCTAGTGTTATTAGACATCTATTCTGAAAACTCGGATGTGAACTTGCCAAATATGTGTAACGGCTTCAGTTGGGTTGTGGTATTTTGCTTTCACAATCTTTTCTGTGTTTTCCTGTTTGGCATTTTTATTATTCCAAAATTAGTTATCTGTAATCGTGCTTGTTTCCTTGCTAATGTTCTTTATTCACATTTCCTACATGTTCTTTTAATACCCCGAACATATGTTGTTCTTAACAGAGGCAAGTCTTATAATTCTATATGTGCATGGGTGCACGTGGGCTTTGTTTTGTTGCTGTACTCAAAATAGTAGAACCAGATTTGTTGATGCTTAGAATTGAACATATTCTTACTTTGTGGTATTGCTTGTTAGTGAATTTAATCTGGAAGAATTGTCCATTGTTATAGATGAGTTTATTATTTATTCCTCAACCCAGTTACCTTATATTTCACAGCACTTAAAATGTTCCAAGCTCTATGTTCATAAGTATATGATGAAATTCTTTGTATAAAGAGCAACAGGTGTATGTAAACAGAATAACTGTAGTGAAATGTAATTAGCATCACAATATGAATGTTTACAAAGTGCTACAAGAAAACAATGGCAGGGGAGCTTTGCTCAACCATTTTAGTGCATTAACAGGTGAAAAATCAATGTATTAATATATCATGTGTATTTCATCGTAAAAATCGTATATGGTATCAAATTGAGGACTATTATTCTTTTGGAATTTTTTACGTAATCCTCGAGTCTTTATTCACTGAGCACATAAAACTGAATAAAGCTTTAAGAAGATAACCAATTTCTGAAAAACACTGGAAGATATCAGCCTGGGGAAAGATGTCATGAAGACTGCTGGGGCAATTGCAACAATAACAAAAATAAACAAATGGTACTTAATTAAACTGAAAAGGTTCTGTACAGCTAAGGAGACAACAACCAGTGTAAACAGACAAGCTACACAATGGGAAAGGATATTTGCATATTTTGAATCAGACAAGAGCTTGATAACTAGGATCTATAGAGAACTCAAATTAATCCACATGAAAAAAGCCAACAATCCCATATATTAATGGGCAAGAGACATGAATAGAACCTTCTGTAAAGAAGACAGATGATGCAGCATTAAAAAAAAAATGAAGACTTTACTTATGTTTACATGGATGGAGCTGGAAAATACTCTTCTAAGTATCTCAGGAATGGAAAAAAAATATCCAATGTACTCAGTACTACTATGAAACCAATTTACAATCACTCACACATGCATGTGAAAAATGAAACACACCTATAGCCTAGGATGAAGGAGGGAAGGGGAAGGAAAGAGGAAGGGAGGGGGTGGGATATAGAGGGAGGGTTGGTAGGGGGATCACATCTATGGAGCATACTGCAAGTACATGTTGGAGCTATCGGGTGTAGAACGTAAATGTCTTAATCCTGTAATTGGGTAAAAGTGGTGAAGGCTGTGTTGATTAGTAGGATGTAAGCACTCCAATTTGTACAAATAATCAACACATTGAATCCTATAATGGCATAAATGTATTTATGATCTATGTACAAATGACTAAATAAAAAAATAAATTAAAAAAAAAAGAAGACAGACGAATGGCTAACAAACATGAAAAAATGCTCATCGTTCCTAATTATTAGAGAAATACAAATCAAAACCACCCTGAGATACCATCTAACTCCAGTGAGAATGGCCCACATCACAAAATCTCAAAACTGCAGATGCTGGTGTGGATGTGGAGAGAAAGGAACACTTTTACACTGCTGGTGGGACTGCAAACTAATACGACCTTTTTGGAAGGAAGTATGGAGAATCCTCAAAGAACTCAAGCTAGACCTCCCATTTGATCCTGCAATCCCATTACTGAGCATCTACCCAGAAGGAAAAAAAATCCTTTTATCATAAGGACACTACCACTGGACTATTTATCGCAGCTCAATTTACAATTACCAAAATGTGGAAACAGCCTAAACGCCCACCAACCTAGGAACGGATTAACAAGCTGTGGTGTATATACACTATGGAATACTATTCAGCCATTACAAAAATTCAGCCAGGTTTGTATTAAAGGATGGAAGTGAAACACCTTATTCTTAGTAAAGCATCACAAGAATGGAGAAGCATGAATCCTATGTACTCAAATTTGATATGAGGACAATTGACGACATGGTGGGGGAAGGGGAGAGCAGAGAGAGAAAGAAGGAAGGTGGGATGGGGGAAAGGAAGAGCAGAGAGAGGGAAGGAGGGAGGGGGTGGGGGTCTTGGTGTGTGACACACCTTTGAGGGGCAAGACACAATTGTAAGAGGGACTTTACTGAACAAATGCAATCAATGTAACCTGGTTTCTTGTACTCTCAATGAATCCCCAACAATAAATAAATAAATAAAAGAAAATAACCACTTTCTATAGTACCCTGCAAAATATTTCAATTGTCCTGAAATAAATTAGAATAAATAGATCATAAGCATGTACTATCAGTACAAAGATGGCAGGATGACACTGTAGTAAGGAACAAATGTTAATAATCCTAAATTAAATTTGACCTTGCAGACATATCCTGATTTAAACTTTGCCCCTGATTTTGTTTTCGTTTTTATGTACAGGTGCATACATTGTCAAAGAAAGCTGCTCTCCCTACTCTGGGCACTCTGTCCTTCTCATGCACCCTGTTTGTTTAGCACTTTCTAAAACTCTCCCATCAAACCTAGCCTGCAGAAGCCTTCTGCTATTAATCTGATCCACTCTGGTTGTAATTTTAACTTATGATGTTATTTCTTGTGATTATTGACGCTTTTCATCATGTTTATAATTAGGGGCATCGTCTCTAAGCAAATCTGTTCCTCTAAGAATGTAATGATTAAAAAAACAAACAACTTTTTTCCAAGATATAAAAATAGATGTATTTTTTAGACAGCTGGATACAGATTTGGAAAGACCAAATCACCAGCAGAGCCTATTTGAGCTCCTTTGTTCTATGTTGAAGAGGCAGGATTCCTGCTTTTGTCAGCCCACCCCATCCAAGTGTGGTAGAACCTCCATAGTTGACCATCTCCCTGCATTGGCCACCTCCTAACATTGGGCTAATTCAAACAGACTGGAAACACAGCACATGCGTGATCAGTCCCGCAGGCCTATGTCCTTACATGGACCACCTCTGTATGCTGACCGCTTTGAAATAGTTCCTTGCATGGTCAACTTACAGAGGTTCTACCATGCTTTCCTTAGGTATTACTCATCCGAAATCCCACCCTCTTCTATATCTCCAATTTTTCTTTCTTTCTTTTTTAGTTGACCTTTCCCTTTAAAGATAGTCTTAAAGGCAGCCAGTGTACAGAGACTGGAGTAGAGTTTCTGTGCCTTGGACAAGACACATGAAATTCTACACCCCCATTTCTCCTCCTTAAAAAGGAGACATTACTTGTATAATCTACCCCATGGGAGAAATAAAGAGTAAATAAATATACAAAATGACTAAAGTATGGCTTGTAATAAAGTAGTCCCCCTATTGTTCAAATTTTTATAGTAGTTACATTAATAATAATTACGGTACTAATAATAATGACCCACCTGTCTCTCCAGCCTACTTAAATCTTTGTCTTCTGAATTTGGTGTATACTCAGCTTCTTCCTTTTCTCTTTTATTCTCATTTCAATCTGATTTTACTCACAAGCAACTTCTCTTATTTAAATAATTCATTAGTATCAGGAATCTTTGGCTAGGAAATTCACTGAATGTATTTTAGACTTACCAGTATATATATTTGTGTGTGTGTTTGTAAGATATTCAAATTTTCCTCTTTTCCTTTTAGAACATTGTTGTCTCCTGTTTTCCCTCCTAATTTTCTGATCATTCCAATTAGTTCCTTTTTATTCTGGAATTTTAATATTTTAAGAAATCTGTCCTTCAATCTCATATTCACCCACTTAATTTATCTGAGAAATAAGTTCTATATTCAAAAGTTCCATTATCTAGTAGCTAATGATTTCCATTTTAATCAGCCGCTTCTACTAGTAATCTACATTCTAATACTTATTTCTGTTGGCCTACTGGACATCCAATGGATATCCCGAGGAACTTCAAAATCCTCCTAATTCAAATTACATTCATTTTTCCTATTTTTCTCCTTGTTCCTTTGCTTTTATTGACATTATCCACCTAGTATGTTCAAGTAATAAAATAAATTTCATCCTAACTTATTCTTTTTTCTTGTATTTACTATATATGTTCATCAAATCCATTGTTCCTCTCTCCCAAACATCCTTAGATCATATTCTTTTTTCTTTGGTTCATGCTGTCTTCTTTTGAAATATCCGAACTATATCTCATCTGGACTACTTCAGTAGCCTCCTAAATTTTCTCCCTGCCTCAGGTAATTCCCATCTTCCAATTCATCCTTGGCAAAAGTGTCATATCTTTCTAAAGTACAAATAGGATCATATTAATAAGAATAGCTTCAGTTAAGCAAAATAAATAAGTTCTACAGATCTCCTACCCAGCATGGTGCCTATAGCTAACAACATTATGTATTGCATAATTAAAATTTGCTAAAAGGGTAAACTTTATGTTAAGTATCCACCCACTCCTACACATGCAAATAATAATAAATGAGGTGAGAGGGAACATTGGTAGATGACTGGCTATGTCTATGACCTTGATAGTGGTAATGGTCTCACAGGTGTAAACTACTTCTCATAACCATAGAATCATACACATTCAATACGTACAGATTTGTACATGCCAATCATACTTCAGTAAAGCAGTTTTTAAAGATAATAGCTAACAATTACATAGCATTTATTAAATACCAGGCCTTGTTCTGAAAGCATTACACATACTATGGTTCAGAATGCCACAGTGGCTTGCTCAGCCTATAGGGAAAAAGTACATGACACACAAGACTCTTTTTACTGTGAACTAAGATAAAATCTTAACCCCTCTGCTGAGTGAATGGACTCCCTTTTGGCCACGAGGACCCCCCAAATCTTTAAAGCTGAGTTGCCGGCCATGAGGAGAAGGGGGTTCAGACATTCCTCATCATGCCCCCTCCCTTTTTGACATAAGATATCAACTAATTATCAGACCTAAGGATATGTAAGGCAAATCTCAAAGCACACCTGCAGACTATCAATTACTTAACAGCTCTCTTGAATTAGGTAAATGTCCAGCGGCTTACCTTTAATTAATAGATATCCTTACCTTAAATTAAAACACTCCAACCCTTTAGACAAATCTTCATTTCTTTAACTAATTACTAATCAAAGTGTCTTAAAACCCACCTACACCCTAGGATCCCTACTATGAGACGTCCCACCTTTTTAGGCCAAATCAATGTATCTGCCCCACAAATTTCTTAGGATCTCACATGCAATTCCTGTCTTTGTGAACGTGTAAGACCAACCTGTGAGCCAAGGACTGCAGGCACATTTCTTCACCACTTCTTGGGATCATGGGCCACAGACATCTAGCTCATAATAAACCTATTTAAATTATTTTACACAGTTTTTTCCCCCCTTAATGTGATCTAGGCCTCAAACTATATTTCCGTCTATATTTCTACTGACACAACAGCTCCTTGTCACCAAACACAGCATGTTCTTTCACTCCTCAGTGTCACTGACAATCTGTCCTTCTGTGGTGGGGTTTTTTGTTTATTTGTTTTTTTGAGGCAGTCGCATTCTTTGGCTCAAGTATCTTTGCCTCATTCTCCCAAGTAGTTGGGGGTGCAGACACCTGCTACGATGCCTGGCTAGTTTTTCCTTTTTCCTTTTTTTTTTTTTTCAGTAGAGACAGGGTCTCACCCTTGCTCAGACTGGTCTCCAACTGCTGAGCTCCAGCAACCCACCTGCCTTGGCCTCCCAGAGTGCTGGGATACAGGCGTGAGCCATGGCACCCAAACTGGGCGAGGATTCTTGTCCCCTCTCATCAGTCTGAGCAACTTCTGCTCATCTTTCAAGTCTTAAATCAAATGTTAACTCAGCTACTTAATTAGTTCTCCTAGAGAGGATCCATGCTGCTATCTTCTGTGATGACTTATATTTACCTCTTTCTTGATTTTTCTTTATTCTTTCTGGTCATTCTGCTGCCATCCACTAGACTAAGCTATAAGGAACTGTATCTTATTTGTGTTTGCATCTCTAGGGCCAAGTGTAATATCACCAGAGTACCTTCTCAATAAAACTTTCCTAAATGAATGAGTGGTCCAAACCCACAAAGTAACCCGCTTTGTTACAAAACGTGTTCAGATTAATTCGTATACCCAAAAACCAGTAACCCACCCCACTCCCCACCACACAGTTTTTTATTTGTTCAAGAAAATAAACTTTGTTATTAAATACAATAATGGTATGAATGACATACCCTTCTCTTTCTCTCTCTCTTATTTAAGGTACTAAAATTATCTTTATTCACTTCAAAACAAAACCCAAATTAACCTAGAAAGCCTGGAAATACAGTATTCCATACTCCCAGTTAAAAAATTCCCCTGCCTGCTTTTAATCAAGAAATATCAAACACAGTAAAGGACATTAATGAGGTTCTCCCCGGTCCATCTCTCCCTCCCTCTGTCTGGAATATAAAGTTCTAAGACCATCTTTCTTCATCTAAAAACAACAGAAAAGCAAACATAGAAAGCCTAGAAATATGGTCGTTATCCTGGAAAACCTCTAAGAAATCTCCTTTTAGTACCATAAACGCAAATGTCAACGAGAAATATCACTTAACAGAGAGAAGACTGGATGTATTTTCCGAATATTTGAGTACTGTTTATCTCCCTCATTAACCATGTGCCGCTGACTGTGTTACCTCCCGGGGCCTCAGTCTCCTCAGCAGTAAGGTAAAAACAAGAACTCCCGTCCACATATTGGGGTGAGGATCAAGAGAGAGGATGCTTCCAAAGCCTGTTGTAGATCGGGATGTGCTGTAGGACAGAGCGTGTCTTCACTCACCGAACACCGTCCTGGCCGGCACAGATTCTCTGTTGAGCCAGAATGATACTTGAGAGAGGATGACCGTCATGATGCAGGGCAGGTATGTCTGGATCACAAAATACCCAATTTTTCTTTTCAAGTGGAAATGAGCTGTCATTACAGTATATTCACCTGGAAGGCAAATTTAGGAAGCTTAAGAAACTGCAACAGTCAATAGTTGGAACATTTTGGAAATAGGAGAGATTCGCTATAGAACAGATTCTGATTTTTTAAAAAAGGTATTTATCACTTGGATGTCATGACACTTACATGACCTGTATGCTTTGTTAGCACATCACAAGACTATTTAAAGGAAAATGTTAATAGTATAAAGAAACCCCCATTGCATATCCCACGATACCGTCCAGGCTGAATAACTCTCATTCAAAACGTTTGGGAAGAAACGTTGTTCCAGGTTTCTGATTTTTCTAGATTGCAAAATACTTGTATTACTAAGGATTGATCATCCCTAATTCTAAATTCTGAAATCTGAAAGGCTACAATGAGTATTTCCTTTGAGTGTCAATTATGTCAACACTCAAGAAGTTTCAGATTTTGAAGCACCTAAGATTTTAGATTTGGGGGTTCATGATGCTCAACCTGTAAATATTTTTTTCTAGGCTGTCTTCTATTGCCCAGGGGAATTCACGTTCTCTGTCTGTGGATTATTATACTTGCTTGGACTCCTCATCCCCACTGGTACCAACCTCAACCTTTGTTTAGATTGTTCTAACGCAGAGCTCTCTGGCTCTTTAAACCTGGTCACTGGCCACATGTGCAAGGCTGGTCTCTCGGCCTGGAATCTCCCACTTCTCATCCTTCCATCATTACTTAGTTTCTCACCATTGTACGTCTGTTCTCATCCGCTTCAGTCACTTCTATCTTATTCTCTTGTCTACTGCCCTTCTGCTCCTTGGAATTTAATTATTGCCAGATATAAAGTAATTCATCCACAAAGCTCCTTTGTGTTTTGCTTTGTTTTAGGAGAAGGTTGCCCTTAGAGAGGGAATCAGCTTCCCATGCATGCCAGTAGTAACTATCCCTAAATCAAAGTCAAATAATCATAATTTATCCAGAATAAGGGGAAAAGAATTAGAAAAGGGGGGGGGAAATTATCATTTGCTATAAGGTAAATGTTGGCATTGACTGATCTGAAAAGACACAGCATGCTTTTTGAATATATGGTATATTTTAGTACAGCATTTCTGAATTGTTCACACCAATATGAATTTCCTTGGAATCGTGTTAAAATGCAAATGCTCATTTATTTAGTAAGAGGTGGGATCTAAGATTCTGAATGTCTAAAAAGCACCCAAACACCCAAGCACCACAGCACCCATTCTATGCTGCTAATTTTTGTACCTTAAAAGCAGAAGGTTTTAAACAATCTGATAGATTCCCAAGGACTTTCACCCATCTTTTCTTTAGACTCAGTTTACTCACCTGTACTGGATTTAATAGTCTCCTTCCCAACTGATTGGCCCAGCAGATCATACTGATTTAACCTGGAGCCATCAGGGGCGACCTCCACTGAATCAGACGCATTGTAAGTCCAAATATAAGTGACCTCTGAGGTTGTATATGCATCTGCAGGGAATAAAAAAAATGTAAGCACTTTAATAAGAATCACCCATGAACTGAGATTTGCTGAAAAATATCAAAACTTTAAGATCACACACACTTTAGGGCAAAGATGTGTTGCAAACCAAGGAAGACAACCCTGACCATGAGAATGTTTTCACCAACTACTTTGAGAGGTGAAGAGTGAATAGCTCTTTAGAGTCTGCGAGAGTCCCTGGGCCCTGAGAAGGTTGTCACATCCTCTTTGGCCCCATGCAAGCATGTAAAGACTTAGTGGGAGAGAGGTTATAAATGCCCAAAGTTCATTTAAAAGCTTGTTTAGCAATAGCATTCACTCACAAAATAAAAATCATAATCCAAAATTATATTGCTTTCTGGACATAAAAATGCCTAGGTAAGAGTTGAGCGACTTTGCTATTACGATACAACACATTTCATTAAAAGAATAAAAATGAATTACTACAGAAAAATGAATTATTACGTAAAATGAATAATGAATTATTATGTAAATAATTGCATCTAGTCGCAGATTCTTTTAAAAACAAATCCTTTCAATTTATTTTTAAATTACCGCACACTGGTATCACTAGATTACACTTTTCTAGCCCTCTAGTTAGACTGTGGATTTTGTAGGAAGAGGCGAGACACAGACCAGATGTAACTTCCTGGTGTGTGGGCCAAGGAGGCAGCACCACGCAGGGGGAAGCGGCTCCAAGCTGGAGCTCAGGTGACATCCCGTCTCAGCCTCTCCCTGGCACTGGCATTGGCCTTGTTGGCATGTCCTGTTGGGGAACAGCTGACTTCTCCACGCAGGCAGAATCCCTCCACAGTTAGGAAGCAGATAATTCTTGTTATACTACTGACCTTCTGAAGGATGTCCATGCACTTTTACTCGTGGGAATGTTTAAGGATATTAGTTACTCCTAGTTCTCGAGAAAACTCAACATCACAGTCATATTTCCAATTGAGGGAGAGAAAGGGCCAGTTGTCTCTGGCAACAACTCTGCCTGTAGCTCTCCAGGACGCTGGAAATCTCAATCCTCTGCCATAAATAGATTTGTGAGCTTTAATACCGTGGTACTGGGGTGGTCTTAGTTCTGAACGTGATCCAAAGTCTATTATCCCAAATCAATTTCTGTCCAAGCATTGTTATGGATGTGAAAGTTTATGAGTTTGTGACTTTTTGTGTGTGTGTGTGAGATACAGAGATTTGCTCTGTCACCCTGGACAGACAGTCACATCATATAGCTCACTCCAACCTCAGACTCTTGGGCTCAAACAACCCTCCTGTGTCAGCTGAGGCTGCAGGTACATGCCACAACATCCAGATACTGTCCCCATTTTGCTTTTAGTAGAGACAGTGTCTTGTCTACCTCAGGCTGATCTCAAAGTCCCAACTTCAGGAAATCTGCCTGCCTCGGCCTCCAGGCAAAATGTTAGGGTTACAGGTGTGAGCCACTGTACTGGGCCTGGCCACGAATTTATGTCTTTTAATGACATAATGCATAACCTACCTTATCTGGTTTTCTGAATGTCTCTACTAAATATCAACAAAATACTGGTTATATATGTTCATTTACATCCACAATTGTATTTAAACAGTTTTTGAAATAGGATTCCAAAAATGTATATATTTATATATGCATATATATTTTTTAATAGCAGAGAAATATTCACATGTTTGCATATGAATGAATTCTAAGGTCTAATTATCTTTCTAATGAATTTTCGATTCATTAATCATTAATGAGTCTACTGAGAATATTAAATAATAACATTACTAATGTAGATAACTAGCAACTCATTGGCAGATCAAGTGGCTTATTTTGCTTCCCCTATGAACACATCTCCTGGCCCTCTGTTCAGTAACATTTCAAATGGCAAAGAATTGAATAGAACACAAGGATACATCACACCTGCCACTTACATCACACGTTCCACTTACATCACACCTGCCACTTTACATCACA
>NW_003852478.1:2977869-2987650 GCF_000181295.1 Otolemur garnettii
TGCCAATTTACATCACGCCTGCCAATTTACATCACGCCTGCCACTTTACATTGCACCTGCCACTTACATCGCACCTGCCACTTATATCACACATGCCACTTTACATCACACCTGCCACTTACATCACACCTGCCACTTTACATCACACGTGCCACTTACATCACACCTGCCACTTTACATCACACGTGCCACTTACATCACACCTGCCACTTTACATCACACGTGCCACTTACATCGCACCTGCCACTTTACATTGCACCTGCCACTTTACATCACATCTGCCACTTTACATCACACCTGCCACTTACATCGCACCTGCCATTTACATCACACCTGCCACTTTACATCACACGTGCCACTTACATCACACCTGCCACTTTACATCACACGTGCCACTTTACATCACACCTGCCACTTTATATCACACCTGCCACTTACATCACACCTGCCACTCTACATCACACGTGCCACTTTACGTCACACGTGCCACTTTACATCACACCTGCCACTTTACATCACATGTGCCACTTACATCACAAAGGCTCGCAATATTCTATAGCTGTGAATCTTAACAAATTATGAATTTTTAAGTATAATTATACCACTTTGAATTATGATGTTAGTTCTAAACATAAATAAGAGAAAATAAAATGCTTGGTGAAGACATTTTAAATAAATTAATGAGCAACTGATAGGCAGGGTCTTTATCTGATTCACATCTATACTTCAAGGACCGGGTGCAGAGCCTGAACACAGGAAAATAGTTCTGGATTCTTCCTAGATTAATAAAGAATCGTAGTATGTTAGCTATGGTATTTACTGTTGTGGGTGGAAATCTGGAGAAGAGCTCATAATTAATTAAAGAAAATCACTCATCTTCACATGTCTTTAAAAAAAGGCAATGGCTGCAGTTCATTACTTATAAGAAAGATGATTTTTAGATTTTGTGTCTAATGAAATAACACGTAGCAGAAAAAGAGCGGATCAGAGGCTCTTTCTGATGCACTAACACTCACACAAACCAAGAGGCCTGTAATAATATTCCTAAATAAAATATCAAAGGCAAGAAAGGCAGCTTTACAAAATTCATTAGCAACTCTACCTCTATATTAGGCTGCAATTATATAATTATCCTTATGTCTGTTAAATGACCACTTCGAATCCTAAGTTGCATTAAATAGATGCTTACCTACTGATTCTTGATATTTGTTAACAAAGAAAAATACTCCAACATCATTTTTAACTATTAATTTTGGGAGGCTAAT
The DNA here is from genome assembly GCF_000181295.1 of Otolemur garnettii. Lineage (NCBI taxonomy): Eukaryota > Metazoa > Chordata > Mammalia > Primates > Galagidae > Otolemur > Otolemur garnettii. The sequence continues at coordinate 2,979,135 of NW_003852478.1, forward strand.
GAACAGAATATCCTTAGACTTCCATTCCAGAAATTTTAAAACAAGTTAATAAGAAAAAATATAAACGTGTGAGCCAAAATAAGATTAAAACAAAACATGGCTAAGTTTAAAGTTGTACACATTTAGAAAAGACATTTCTTCAATTTGAAGACAATGAGGAGGTTCCAGAAATTCAGTCTTTGTTTGGATAGGGGTGCTTTTAAGTAAGAGAGGGATAAATTAGTAGGAGAAAACGTCGTGAATGCCTCTGTCAAACTTTCTATGTTGAAATCCTGGTGTCCGTACTTTCAATATTTACGCATCCAACAAAACCCTGGTCAAGAAAAAAATGAAAGAACACACACATTGTTTATTGTGTCGGAAAATAAATGTGAAGAAAGCGAAATAGATAATAATTACTGAGACAGAGAATGCCCGATGACAAGCTGTGTTGCTCATATTACCTCTGGGTACAGAAAATGACATTCTCAAAAGCATAAGATTCCATTATTCTGCGGATGCACTGTAAGTGATCTTAAAATTTCACTCAGAATATTTTTAAGTTGCTTTCCTTTTTAGAATTGAGACATCACATCATTTATATTTGATGTCTTCATGACAATATATTGTCCACTAAAAATAAAATGCCTTTCCTTCGTGCACCCTGATTCCATCTTCAACAAATCCTTTCCTTAGCATCAAGGCTTCTCAAGTTTTTCCTTAATGCCACTTACGCCATGCAAATGAGCTCTCCTCGGCTACATCTGCTGCGGTTTACAGAGTCATGTTTACTTTGTGTGACATGACTGACTATCCTAAATAATGCTGGAAGAAACGCCAGCGTGGAAGTGACGGTTTCTATGACAATAAAATAAGGCTCTGTGGTTAAACAAAGAGCAGATTCTCAAAGAAAATTGAGAACTGACACCTTTTGGAAGAAGGAATAAGACTGAACTTCTCATTCCCCAAAACTGTGATCAAGATAAATCAGAGTGAGTTTTGCATCTTTCTTTTTCTTTGGCTTGATCTAATATGAAGAGAAGCCAGTTTTATTTCAGGGATAATAAAAAGTCAAAAGCCACCCAAAAGGGACAAAGATGAGGGTGTCAGAAAGAGCACAGTCTCTGCAAAGGTCAGGTGAAGGGACACACTGACACAGGAGGGAAGCTGCTTGGCTGGGTTCATGAATTTATTCTGAACCTGTCAGGAAGGCCACGTGGGCCTCGGGGGATGACTCGACCTTCTCCCTTTTCAATGACTCCGGAAGTGTGAATGCTTCTGCCTGACATAAAGATTTAACTGCAGTGACCTCAAGAATGGCCAGCGGCTCAGAGTCCTGAATTGTTCTATGTGTACAGAAAGCGCCTGCATGTAGCAATCCAGCTACTTCACCTCCTTCAATTTTATTTTAAAAAATGAAACAAAAATTCCTTCAATTCGTTAGACAGTAGAGAGATAAGTACACAAACTCCAGTTTTGTGTTTGCCATTTGCGACAGGCTGATCGCCACTTTAATAAACAACAGAATCTATCCTTTACCATTTATTCTTAGTTGATAAAAAATCATTTTGCAGTTTCAATGTTCTACCACTTGGAAAAGAATGCAAATTACAGTGCCAACCTTCAAGGAACTCCTGGTCTAATTTCTTACGTATACTAAAACACATAATGTTCTCTATTAGCAGTAAAATAAGTGATCATTTAAACACCATGATTAAAATACAATGATACTTGAGAGAGTCACAGGGTGAGCCAATTCGTTCCTGAAAGGCAATCAGCATGTCTTTTATGTCTATTTCTTCAGGAGCAAGTGTAAGAATTCCACAACGTGAGGAACTGTACAACTGCACAGGGCCGCTGGCTGTCCTCATATCATCCACACAAAACATGCATCTCCATTCTTCTACTTACAGCTGCCGAATTTCAGAGGACACGAGTGAGCGTCCATCGGAAAGTCCTCCAAGTGCATTGGGCATTCAGCTTGGACTGTCAGCCTAAAAGTCAAAAGGCCACTCTTTGTTTAAGCAAATTGGCAAGTCAAGAAAAATCACTGGTCACTGCTGTCAACAGAATGAATGAGATGATAGAGCCTCCATACAGCATTGATTAGGCTAATTCTGCTTAAATATTTGTTCGTTCTTTCACACTTAGGTGGTCCCTCTGAAGACACCGACATATATAAAATCTGAGCACACATAACAGTAATAATTAAAGGCATCTTACCATCTGTTGTTTGTTAAAAAGAAGTTATATATGCATATATACATGCATTTTAAAGGGCTTTTTTTTTTATCATTAACCTTACTATGAAATTTGAACTCTTAAGAAAAATCATGAAATGATGCCATTTGCCCCATCACTACATCAATAGCCATATTTTAAAAAGACATAAGAATTAAATGATTAGTTCCAAAGAGCTCCCTTCAAAAAATATGAAAGTTGTGCTTGGCACCTGGGGCTTAAGCGGCTAAGGCACCAGCCACATATACCTGAGCTGGTGGGTTCGAATTCAGCCCGGGCCCGCCAAACAACAATGATGGCTGCAACCAAAAAAAAAAAGATGGAAGTTGTGAAGGAGTACCATTTTCTGTGTGTATATACACAGATATAAATATTGAAATAGGTATAAATACATATATGATGGATACAACCTAGAAATAACTGGTTGATATCAGATTGTTAGGTACATTATGAATACAAATTATGAACGGTACGTAAATATTTCTCTGTGTCTGCATGATCACAATGAAGAGCAATCATAGCCCGTTTGTTATAAAGAAAGCTTCCAAGTATTTCATTTCCCAAAAAGGCAGAGCGGGTAAATCAAAGAATCCGTCATGATGAGCAAAGCAAATGTGGCCAACAATTCATACGGCTTCTCTATGCTCTGTGCCCATATTCTACTCAAATGTCAAGTTTCCAATCACTGCCTTCGTTCACAGGAATGACCAAAGCGTAAAATCAGCAGGGTCATTGCACAGGAACATGTTGCGAGATTCAGAGAGGGACGCAGAAAGAAGAGCCAACACTTCTGATTTTAGGCAATGGGCATTTAGGAACGAGCCCTTAAGATATTTTCCTTTAAAGATCAGAAATAGATTATTGCAGATCTCATTAGCTCTGTTGCTTATTTCAGTAGCATTATCGTAGGTAAACGGTATTATCGTCCCTTCCTAAATAACTGAAATCCAGCCCTTATGAAATTGCGTATCAAATATCTGCAATGCACTGACCTGCCTATTCAGAGTATGATGTTGACAACAGTTATTCATGCTTTAAATCTTTTATCAAACGTTTTAACTTTAGATGTTACATCATTGTACTAGATTTGTGGGGATTTTTTCTTACATAGTACAAGTAACTTAGTGAACATGAGTAATTCATGAACTTAGTTAAAATGCAACAGATGTTAGGATCAACACCTGGTTATAATTTCATTAAAGCTGAGCCATATGAAATTACTGATATATGATACTTTGGATTTACAAAATGGGAATTTTATATGCTTCAATCTAAAACATGTTTATAGTATCCAATTTACTTGCATTATTAAATAAAGCCTATATCTCGACCTTTATTTTTTTGAGTATCTTCATAAAGAGGATTAAAATATTAAATGAAATATAGAGCTACTTAAAAGCGCTTGACGTTTTTGATGGGATATCTGATAAGACTGTGAAAATAAAACTTCATGCTGGTATAAACCAAATTCAAGTATTAGTATTAAAACTGTACTTAATTAAAATGCAGTATGACAAATAACCAAAAACATAAATTCTTAATAATTAAGGCATTTCTCAAACTCATAAATACTGCTTCATATATTTTTTATATCCAAGTATTTGCAAAACATCTTATGGGTACTTCAATAGTCTGTTAGGAAAACGTTCAACTGTGCTAATCTTTAACAACTGCATTGGCTGGTTGTTTAATACATGGAGTTTTCAGGGTAGAAAGACCACATGTCAAATCTAAAATCATACCTCATGGTATACAGGAGAGTGCCGTCGTCCTGGATTCGAAGCAGCTTATTTGGCATTGTCATATTATGAGCGACTGATTTTTTCCCATTGTGAAAGAAGGTATCTGGAGTCCAGATTTTACTAGCCATTAAATTGTTAAGTCGAAGAATGTTCATAGGACCTTTAAATTTTAAACGTTCATCTTTCCATCTTTGTCGAAAGAAAACATCTATTGTGTATTCCTAAAATACAAAATAGCATTCCTTCAAAAATACAATGAGAAACAAAAGTACACTATAAAATCCCAATGAAAATAATATTTAAATACTATAAAGAACCATCAAACTATATTGAGAAAAGTAAATTTTGAATCAGAAAGACCACTCTTTTCTCTTGTTGATACATGCGGCCATTTACAATGGGATAAGTCTGTGTATTCATACAATTAGATACATATTCCTGTGAAATGAAAAATAAATTTAATTTATCTGGCTGCTTTTCCCTGGACAAAGTCTCAATCAAACTGCCCTATAGCATCCTATAGCTTAGAATTGTTTGTAGAGGGAATATGCTTGGGCAAGGTCTGAGTAGACTGTTTCAGATAGTTTATTTCCAGGAAAAATGAGCAAGCAGCCTTCCTAGTAGGAATAAACAAACATTTTTAAAGAAAGGAGAGGAAAAAGAAACTATAGTTAAATCCTGTCAGATTTCTATGTTTTCATTTCCTGTTGTCAAGGAAGCTGTAGAAGGTATTTTGTTCTTCATCCTAACACCATGGAGAGAGATCGTGTTGTTAGGAAGGACGTGGAGGGGACAGTGAGTTCAGTGAGGGCACACCAGGAAGTCATTAAAGATGGAGACGTCACATCTTTCATATTAACCTAGATGGAGCAGGAACACCTTCTTCTTAGTAAAGCATCACAAGAATGGAGAAACAAGAATCCAATATACTCAATTCTAATATGAAGGCAGCAGATGGTCTATTGCAAGGTGGGGGGTAAAGGGAAGAGGGTGTGGGTAGAGCAGAGGGGAGGATGGGGAGTTATGGAGATTGCCTCTTGGGGGCAGGACAGAATTATAAGAAGAACTTTACCTAACAAATGTCATAGGTATAACTTAATTCTCTGCACCCTCCATGAATCCCAACCAATAAAAAAGGGGGGAAAAAAAGAAAAGAAAAAGGAAAAAAGAAAAAATGGACAAAGCATTCTAATAACTTATAAAGTACTTGTGTTACAACTAAGTTTTTGCAAATCATCTCCCTTATGTCAAAATATATTTTTAAAATCACTTGTGTAAATTTAAAGGGTCCAAGTGCAGTTTTGTTACATGGCTACTGTGTTGTCTTGAATTCTGCGATCTTAGAGTCACCATCATCCGAGCAGTGTACATCGTACTCATTCAGTAATTTCCCGGCCTCCCCTCGTCCCCACTCCCACACTGCAATGACTCCTGCTCCAACTCTGCGTCCATATAGGGACACGTCATTAGCTCCCACTTACAAGGGGAAACATGGGATTTGACTTTCTCTGTCTGAGTTGTTTCATTTAAGATAATGACCCCCAATCCCATTTATTTTACGGCAAAAGACATTATTGTTGGTTCCTTTTCATGACTGAACAGTATTTCCTTGTGTGTGTTAGTTACAGATATACAAGTAATATCACTTTTTCTTTACCTAATCATTCTTTGATGGACATTTAGGTAACATCCTTTGATGGACATTTCCATCTTTTTGCCACTAGGAACAATGCTTTGATACACATAAAGGTACCAGTATTTTTTCATATAATGATTTTTTTTTAGGTATACCCAGTAGTGGGATTGCTGGATTGAATGGTAGTTCCATTTTTAGTTATTTGAGAAATCCTCATACTCTTCTTCAACAGAGGTTGTACCAATTTTCATTACCACGAACAGTGGACAGACATTCCCTTTTCTCACCTCCTCTCCAACATGTGTTGTTTTGTTTTGGATTTTTTGAACTTTTTAATAATAACCATTCGGACTGATAAAAGACAATATGTGGTTTTAATTCGCATGTATGTAACGATTAACAACGTTGAGAATTTTTCACATTTCTCATGGTTATCTGTATCTTATTTTGAAAAATGTACCTTAAAATATTTATACAGATTAGCAAGTGATCAATTTCTGATTATTCCCCCAAACGTAACCTCGCTGAAGCTCACGTCCTCTCTCTCTCTTTCATCTATCTTCCTAGCTCTCATCTTTTGTTATGTCTATCATTCTTAAGAGAATGTGTACATTTTACATGAGATACACAATTCACCACCGTGATTAATGTTTACAATCTATTAAGTGTGAAAACTTTTGTCAGTGTCATCTGTTTAAACACTTACATTATAAACAATTAAAATGTTTAATCACACACCTGAGACTGGACTTTCAGAAACCATCCTCTGAGCATGAAACCTTACTCATTATACTTTGAAAATAAATGCTGAAGTAATTGGCAATTTCTCTAAACTAAAATTGCATTTGTAAAAACGTACAGATTAAAACATACTTATGAAATGGCAAATCATTTGTACAAACATGAATCAAGTAAATGATTCCCAATAATCCCTCAAAAATTAAATCAATTATGATAATAACAAATGTCAACCACAGACAATGGGTTATGAATAGGAAATGAACAGTGTCTCTGGGATGATAATCATTTGGAAAAACTTCCATAATGTAACCAACCTCATTCTTTGTGGTGGAGTCCTATATATTTTTTGATGCTTAATTTTACCTAAATGGAACTCAAAAAAAAAAAAAAAAAGCTGAATGAAGAGATGAGTAGTCTTTGCACTAAGGTAAGTTTTTGTGCAAGTATAATTGAGGCCCCTCACATCTCAACCCAACATGAATACATATGATATTAACTTTTCCAAGCAAACTGAGTGCATCTTGCAACTTTTTATAACACTCCAAATTCTGTTTCCCATCTCATTATAAAATGAGATTGCGTATTATGTGTTTCAGAAGCTATCGCTATGGCTATCATTTCGTAGAGCCCTAGTGCGGAGGAGATGCTTAAAGTTGACAACAGAAAGGTCCAGGTGGTCTCTTTTACAAATTGTTTCCAGAAGCACTTTTTGTCTTTGAGTGCTCACAGCACCCCAGACGCGTCCTGCCCATCTCCCCAACATGGTCTATGTCTTTTTTCCCCTGCTCCTACCTGCAAACTCATGCCATGCTCTAAGCAACTTTATCAATCCCCACTCCCTGCCATTCCTCAGAGTTAGCTGCCCGGGTCCCCTGTAGTCAGTCCTCTTTGTATAAAGCTCTCTACTCCTGCAAGATCATATATTGTGATAATATGTTTGCTTCTCTACCTCCCAACTAGCTTACAGATCTCCAAGGAAGGGACCATGGTTTTCTTTTGTGTTTTACTTTACTATAGGACAGATGTGTATAAAGAATATTTAAAAACATCTTAAACCTATCACCTAGCAGAAATGTCATCACAAATATAGGGAAAGCCCTCCCTCGTTGGTTTATAAATTCTCAATCACGGTTCCCTACTCCTTGGGGAAATAGTCACCTTGCATTTGATGTTTATCACTCCCCTCCATACATGTACTTACACATTTACTCTGAAATACACGTGCTGTGTGTCACATTTTAAGAGGTAAAAGATTTATACAATCTGAAGAGAAACCAGAGTATATGTGTGTCACATGAACTTTTAATATAAAAGTTCTCAGACAGTGCTTATTTCTCGGACACTTGATTTTTTTAGTGAGTTTATTGAGATTTATTCACAGCAATATGATCTGGTAAGTTGATTCATTTTCACTACTTTATATTGGAAGACTATTTCACATTATAATCTTTTTTCCTCATCCTCGACTATTTTTTGTATTTCCAATTTTTCATTGTCACAAGAAATATTACTAAGAGAAGTCTTGCTCAACACTTATCACCCAAACGTATGAGTTACTCTAGACCAGAGGGCAAAACAATTTTTCACAAAGGGCTAGTTAATAAACATTCTTGAATTTGTAGGCCATATGGTTAGTGCCACAACTACGCAGCTCAGCTACTGGCATGAAATCAATCATCATCTGCATAAATGAGTGAGCGTGGCTGCGTTCCAGTAAAACTTTGTTCACAAAATCCTGCAGCTGGCAGAATCTGGCCAATGGACTACCGTATGCTTATCACTGCCCTAGACTAATTCTACAACTGAGATTGCTACAACTTTTGTATGTGCAACTTTAAAATGACAAGGCATCGTTAAGTCAAAATCTCAAGAAGCATGTCAATTTTTCTTCTTATTAGAAGTGTCTGACTATATTGTTTCTCTACAATTTGGTAATAGAAAATTTCATTTTAGTCATTAGGTGTGAAATGGTTCACAGTGCTACCATGGGGATTTCTCTACACCATTAAAAACATTACATTTTCATATCTTTATTAAAAATTCTAGCTTTTAACCTCGGTGAATTTACCTACGCTGATTCTTGTTGGTGTCTCACCAAGTTTTAGAAATTCACTGTACGTTCTATAGATCAACACTTTCTGAAAAAATACATATCTCAATAACAATTAACATAAAGA
>NW_003852478.1:2987935-2993190 GCF_000181295.1 Otolemur garnettii
GGCTGGATTTGAACCCGCGACCTTAGGTGTATGTGGCTGGCGCCTTAGCCACTTGAGCCACAGGTGCCGAGCCGCACGTTAAGTTTCTTATATCCACCTGGGATCATTGCGTATGATTAGGATAGATGTCAAACTTTTTTTGTTTTTAAATGGAAAACCAGCTTTGCCAGCATCATTTACTGAATGATCCATCTTTCTTCACAGATGTGAAATGCAATTTCTATCACGTACATAATGTCCAGATAGGTATGGATCTGTTTCGGGTTTGTATTTTTCTTTCGTTTGCCTACTCCTATTTAATTCTAATGTTATTATCACAATAGTTGTAAGATAAGTTTTTATTCATAGTTTTATCTTCAGTAAGTTGAAGATTTTTTTTTTATTTCAAATTAATATGAGAGTACAGATTTTTAGATTACATTGTTCTCACTGGAAGTACAGTCTAGGGGCGTGTTCTCCACCCATGCACTGTGGCCAATAGGTGAGATCCCTAATGCCCTCCTTCCCTCTGACAATTGTCCTCCCCTCCTTGCCCCCATACTAGACTACGTTTGTGTTTTATTGTTCATGTGAGTATGTAATTATTTATATATTGGTTCATATTAGTATTGAGTACATTGGATATTTATTTTCCCCTTCTTGCGATACTCTACTAAGAAGAATGTGTTTCAACTCCATCCAGGTAGACATAAAAGATATAAAGTCTCCATCTTTTTTTCACGGCTGCATATTGAAGATTTTTTAAATTAATTTTTGTGAGAGATCTAGGGTCTCCTTCTGTCACCCAAGCTGGAGTGCAGTTGTACAAGCACAGCTCCCTGCAGCCCAGAGCTCCTGGGCTGCAGTGATTCTCCTGTCTCAGCCTCCCACAGTGCTAGGAAGATATTGTAAAATATTTTTCACACCCAGCCTAAATATGTTTTACAACTTCCATTATGTTTTCCCTTACACAGGACACCCTACTATAAACTGTGTTTCTACATTTCCAAACCTATTGGTTTCTTTTACTTGTATTGTCACTGATGTTTAATTTTACTGCAGTTGCAGCAATAAGAGAATATGGTCTGTTAAGATACCAATTCTTTACAATTTTTTGAAAATTACTTAAGAGATTTTTTGCCCAATTCGGTCATCTCCATTTTTTCATGATAATTCAGTCCATTTACTTTTTGTGTGATTATTAATACTGCCCATGTTCCCAGTCTAAATTGCTCTTGGCAGTGGTAATTAAAGAGATGAGGACGTGAGAGGTAACAGACACAGATTCTACATGAACTGATAAAAGGAGATAAGGAAAGACTTCTAAAAAATTAGGAGGAATCATAAAGGAACACACACAGACAAAGTACAGGGAGAGAAAAGTAACAAACAGAAAATTTAAGAAGCAGATAGAGGTCAACAACGCCAAAAGGTGCTGAAAGGCCCTAAAAGTTTAGAACCGAAGCCTGGAGAAGGCAATGAGTTGTATGAACAGAGAATACAATAAAGCACCCCCTCCCCTGGCTCCTGAATAACTGCCAGGAAATGCGAATTAAATCAGGGTTCAATTGGTAGTATCTCAAGTCCGGCTAATACCAGTCAGCTGTATCTGGTAAACACACACAGAGAAAATACAGTATTTTAAAACAACGAAGTGTTGACAGAAAAGAAGTCTTCATATATAAAATAATTTCAGCAGGTTTAATTTTGAGCCAAATTGGAGGACTATGACCTGGAGCCCCACCCAAGAAGCCTTGAGCAAGGGGACACGGTGGGGTGACAGTTGGGTGAATTACAGGTGAGGTCGCAAATCAATAGGTGGAAACCATACATTGGTTTGGCCCCCAAAGTTGGGACTCCTCCAGGCAAGGGGCGCTTAGAGGTTATAGGTGATTTTAAAGATTCTTGCTGACAACTAGCTGAAAGAGTTAGGCTTTGTCTAAAAGACCAGCAATCAGTGAAGGGAAATGCTTTGATAAGGGGTCTGTTAATCAGAGACAAAGAACCAGAGAGACTGGAGTGGTTTGTCATGTATATGGAGCACCTGTGGGTAGGTTTTGCAGCCTTAGGCCTATTAGTGAGTCAGGAAGGTGTCTCCAGGAAGGGGAGCAGGCTTTATGAGGCTTGTCTGATCGCCTTCCACATGGCCAGCAACTCAGGGATCCCCTGCAGTTAAGTCCTCCGGCAACATGCATCAACCATGTCTGAAGGTTTTACTCGGGCTTTACTTTGACTTCCGTGGCTTTGGGGGAGCAGTTAGTTACAATACTCTTCATGACCCGGCTCTGAGTACGTTCCCAGACTCATCTCTCTCAGAATCCCCGAGAGTATTCCAGGTCCACTTACACGGAACTTTCTTATTTTATTAAAGTCTACAAGCGCTTTTCCATTTGTGCCAACGCACTCTTTTTCCATTTTATAGCTAGCTGCCCAACCCTTATTTATTCTTCTCGGCTATCTCCTGTTCCTGAAACCTTCCCAAACTCCGTATGGAGCACCCACGTTCTCTCTGACATCTGACATCGTATCAATCCACAAAAATGTTAACAAGAGCATTATCACATTATCACAAAATTAATAATTTTTCTCCGCTGTCTCCTACTACCCCAGGGGCAACATGAGGGCAAGGCTTGTATTAGTCGGCTCCCAACAGTTTCACAGACAATTCTGTTGAAAGCAACAGACATAAGCCATCCCTTCCAGCAGGTCAGGTGGTGGTAAAAAGGACAGACATGGGAAGATTTGATAATCCTGTGTACCATGTCATATAAAAACGTGAACCTGTGTGGTGGGGCTGACTCCACAGAGCAATCTAGAAAAAAAAAAATCAAAGAAAACAAAATTTGAGCTTGGCCTTGCATAAATAAAAGACCTTCCGTTGGCGAAGGAGGAGTGAAGCGTAATAAGAACAGACAAAAAATAACATATGCGAGGCCAGAGAGTCGCCAAAGATAATGACACGTTCGGAGAACAGTGAGAAGTTCAAGGCAATCTTTAAAAATAACAGCCTCGCTGATAGTTAGGGCTGCACAGCCTCTGCCCCACGTCTCGCCTCCTCTCTCAGCCACGCTGCTAAAAACTGTTGCCTCCACTGTGTCTCCATTTCCTCACCTCCCACAGGCCTCCACCCACCTGCAATCTGTTTGCTTTTACCACGATCAGCAAATACTTCTGTTCTTAATCTAATGACATCTTTAAACCCTTTTCTTAGCTTTACCATCACATATGACACAGTGGTTCTTTCCCTACTGTGTGACGCTCTCCTGCACTGGTGTTCTTAAAACCACATTCTGCTGGTATTGGGGGAAAAGCTTAGAATAGTCCCCACCATGGGGTCTAAGACCCAGCGATGCCCGTCAGCAATCTACAAGCAGTAATCTCCTGGAAAATGTCGGAGAGTCACACCAGTGAATCACCGGTGTGCGTTATTCCTAATCTAAGCACGAAAGTTTGCATGGCTCTCCCAAGAAGGTCACACATTGGATACCTAGGAAAAGCACATGCAACCTCCATAATTTAATTTTGAAAATCACTACATGTTAAGGAATCATGTTTGCTATTTAGTCTATTGAAGAGAATGGGGGAGATGGCAGGAAATTCCATGCTGTGTCTCTAGGAAAGCAAGAGCTCTATGGCTGGGCGTGCTGGGTTCCCACAGGCTTCCAACCTCTAAGAGGGTAATTATTGAAATCCATGTGTGTCTACCTGGTCTCTTTCTCTCCACTTCCTACATACTTTTCTACTGTGGCAAAACCTAGGGTTCAGCCTGTTATCAAATGAGCCAGAGTCTACAGAATACCATCTTTGCAGAGGGCTGTGGTACAGGTGTGTGACTGAGACACACCCCATAAGATTCAAAGGCGTTTCCTCTAAAGGATCAGCACACAGCTTAGCTAAGAGAAGGGAATCAGCCTCATCATGACAGAAACCCACACGCTGCTGCTGGGCGTCTTCTGCAGCCTCATCTGTCTTCTTTCTGCCCTTTCAATATTGGCGTTCTAGAGTTTCTATGAAAGTTCGATGACTATTTCATTCTAATCTCTTTCCTTGCACTGTTTTCTGTATTCCCACGATTCCAACTGCCATCAGATGGCCCCCAAACTCTCCACTTTAAGCTCGTCTACTGATCTACGTCTGCTATCTAGAGACCTTCAATTAAATAGACTCTAACTCGACATGTCCAAAACATAGATATTCATTTCCAAAGCAAAAGCAAAACAATATATATTTTCTTCTGCATGTGACGTCCCAGTGAACGGTGCTACCATCCCACTAAGCCCCCAACCCTTCTTCCTATGCTCCTTCATCAATCCCTACACCCAGCAGCTCAGCCAACTACGCCAACTCCACCCCACAGAGAAGTTGTCAATATTTCCAGTTCTCTCTACCTTTCGGACCCCTCCCTGGGCCAGTCCACAGTCATCTCTCGCCTGAAATAAACAGCCCTCTACATAATTTTTCCCTTCTCTGTTTTCTAATACTAATTATTGGATTACAAAAAAATCTAAAACCGTCCCATTCCCTGTACCTTCCCTGAACCCTCCACCAATCTTACAAGGGATTTTAGTCGTTTTCCACATAAAGTACCTCGCCCTGCTAAGATGCACTCATGGGCCCCACAAACTAGTGATTAGGAGTCCACAGATCATAAATGGGGTCCCAGGTAACAACTACATTAATAAATACTTCAGGTGCCACCAACTCAGGTATCTATGAAAACACATTTTAAGGCACACTGTCGTAAATTCTACGAGAGGGGTGAAAAATATTTGACGAATGAATACATGCTTCCCCAGCCCAGTTCCTAACATTCTATAATACCAAGAATTCCCAGGAATGGATTAACAAGCTGTGGTCCATGTACACCATGGAAATCTATTCAGCCATTAAAAAAATGGAGACTTTACAGCCTTTGTATTAACATGGATGGGAGTGGAATACATTATTCTTATAATATCAAGAATTTTCCAGTAGCCAACTTTTCTCCAAGCCAGCTTTGGCATAAACATAATTACCTTGCTTTTCATAAACTGTTTGCCATATTTGTCATAGTTTTTTTTTTTCAGTTATCTATGTTTACAAATGACAACCTCTATGAAAGATAACAGATTAAGTCCAGCGCTAATTCTCAAGCAGATATTAAAATCTCGTAACTCTTTAAACCTCTCTATGATGTTAACCACTGAACTACGTAATATCCCAATGACTTCTAGAGATTCTAAGAGATAATTTACTCTGTATTTTTATATAGAGAGAAAACTATTAACCAAGAAGCC
>NW_003852478.1:2995216-3024670 GCF_000181295.1 Otolemur garnettii
GTGTTCTAACACGGGTGTGTGCGCGTGCATGTTCTAACACGGGTGTGTGTGAGCGCGTGTTCTAACATGGGGGTGTGAGCGTGTGTTCTAACATGGGTGTGTGCGCGTGCATGTTCTAACACGGGTGTGTGTGAGCGCGTGTTCTAACATGGGGGTGTGAGCGTGTGTTCTAACATGGGTGTGTGTGCGTGCATGTTCTAACATGGGGGTGTGAGCGTGTGTTCTAACATGGGTGTGTGTGCGTGCATGTTCTAACATGGGGGTGTGAACGTGTGTTCTAACACGGGTGTGTGTGCGTGCATGTTCTAACACGGGGGTGTGAGCGTGTGTTCTAACCAGGGGGTGTGAACGTGTGTTCTAACACGGGGGTGCATGCGTGTGTGTTCTAACACGGGTGTGTGCGCATGTGTTCTAACACAGGTGTGAGTGCGCGTGTGTGGGCTAACACAGGTGTGTGCTCGTGTGCTCTTTTGGTTCCTAATTCCTTTTGCTGTGCTGCTTTTCCCCTCTCAGGCTAATGTCACAACCAATCTATATCACTGGCCTGAAAAGGGTAACTTAGGGGTGTAGGTTTTGTTACTGACTATACACCATGCATGGAAATAAAATTGTATCTGCTAAGCTACTAAAAGTAAAATTAAATTTATGTTTTACTTTTTTCTCATTAGCAAACTGCTTTTATAAGACATTAACTAGATATCTCCATATCGGCTTTGACTTGTTAGGAATAAAATGGATGTGTTCTCTTTCCCCGTGATATGATTATTATTTTTTTCTATTTAGAATTTCACAGCCAAGTTTTATTTTCGACCTGGCCATACACAGCAAACAGAAATTCAAACCTTCTCTTATTTCTTTGTCTTGCTCTCCATTCAAAGAAGTATCAAGAAATAATTCCTCTTGCTCAGGAAAAGGAGCAAAGGAATTCACATTATTGTGAAGACACAATAATTTCTCTTCATAAAATCTATGTAAGTTTTATATTTTTTAGTTAAAAAAAAAGTTTTAAAGACAGGGTCACACTCTGTCACCAGGCTTCAGTGCCAACACAACTCACAGCAGCCTCGAACTTCTGGGCTCAAGCAATACTCCTGTCTCAGCCTCCTGAATAGTTAAGACTACAGGCGCATGCCACCACACCCAGCTATTGTTTTTATTTTCCCTAGAAATAGAGTCTTGCTAAGTTGTCCAAGTTTGTTTTCAACCCCTGGCTTCAAAGGGGCCTCCCACCTTGGTCTCCCTAAGTATAGGGTTACAGGTCTGAGCCACCACATCCAGCCATTTATGTGCCTTTGAACTGAGTGTCAAGTTCTCTAATAGTCTTACCATGTGAAAAAAATGTGTGTGTGCGTGTCTGTTGTATATGTATTTATAGATTATTTGACTTTCATTCTCCCTATTTTCTTTTTCTTCTGTAGATTTGGACAAATATCAAACGGTGCTTGTTCAGCGATCCAACTATGTTCTCCCGCTCCTCACTCTGCATCCCCCTACATCACACCCTAACCCTAGTCTGTACCCAAGTAGGCTGCATATTGCCTCTCAATTGCAAACCACCCTCCTTTCCGTCTCTGTGTGACCCAGGACGGGACCCTGCAAACCCTCCTCCTTTGCCAGCTCACACAGTTGTCAGGCTTTGTCAAAAGGAGTCCCGCAGGAACGCTCCAACGTCGAAACAGAAGAAAGGCACATTGCTCTCTCCTTCTCTTTCTGGGTCAAGTGCACTTTTGTTCTCTGGCACAGCTTTCAGCGACGGGCATGCTATGAGTTTCCAGCCACCAGGAGAATCTTCCTATGGACTGGCGCCAGCAGGTACCCTTGCACCTTCGTTCACCTCTGGCAGCTGCCTGTGCCTGAAGCCGCCGCTCGCCTTCAGCGGAGGTCTGAATTCACTGGCCTGGAGGGGCACAGACCTTCTCCCAAATACTCAGTCTCCTTCTGACTTAGGATATCTGATCTCTAGAAGCAGACGATCTGTCAGCATTTACACATTCTGTATGCTTAGAACCTTCTTTTATGTTGTTGTTATTATTATTTAACCACCTTTTACTAGTTAACAATACTTTTAGATTTTACCTGTTCAAATTACGCTTAGGGGTCCGGTCCTCTAACTAGATTTGTTGACATATTATGTCCCCATTTGGTGATTTTGTGATTGATCAGACTTCCTCCAAAACCAGCAATGGTACGACTGAGTAAAGGAGATGATCAAGGCTGGGAATAACATAGGAAATCTGATGTGACCAAAGAAATCTATAGGAATGTTTTAGGCTAGGTGCATTAAGGAAAATGGATCATTAGGGAAAATATCCAGGGCCTTCAAGCCTCTCGAGAGCCCACTGAGGTGTTGAATATGTATTTCATTTTTGAGAATATATTTATAGGGTGGTGCCTATGACTTAGTGAGAAGGGTGCCGGCCGCATATACCAAGGGTGGCGGGTTCAAACCCAGCCCCAGCCAAACTGCAACAACAACAAAAAGTAGCTGGGCATTGTGGCGGTGCCTGTGGTCCCAGCTATTCAAGAGGCTGAGGCAAGAGAATCACCTGAGCCCAAGACCCAGAGGTTGCTGTGAGCTGTGATGCCATGGCACTCTATTGAGGGCAACAAAGTAAAACTCTATCTCTTAAATAAAAAGAAAAAGAGAGAGAATATATTTATGTAAATGTGTGTGCATATATTCTCTCTCTCTTTTTTTTTTAAGACAGTCTTACTCTGTCATATTCAGTAGAGTGCCTGAATAGGCATACATACCTGAACTCTGAAACATAAAAATACAAATTCAAAGTGAGTATTTTTAATGTAAAGGTCATCAACTGCAAGTCCATTCAACTCAATTCAATCTCTATACAGTTGCACATGTGACAGCATTTTAATGGCTACTATCATTTATGGTGAAGAAAGTACATCTTGAGCCTGCTAAAATGTTTTAAAGTTTTCGGGTTCAATTTACGGATGAGACCATGTGTTTTTAGTTCAATTCAGATTAAATGTGTTTAATAAGATTAATTCGGTTTAAATTTGTTCTGCTGCTAATGACTGCACACTTCACACCAGCTACCAACTTCTCAGACACGTTTAGTGATCTCAAAGCGTGGTTAAAACAAGAGGAGGCAGAGAATCAGTTTCATCCACTATCACTGTCAGTAAACAAATGGCTTCCTATTTTTAGCAAAATCCCCAAGTACCAAACATGTTTTGCTAGAAATCTGTATCATCTATTTGTATATTATTAATATTTTTATTTATATAATTAGGTTAAATCACTTTGCCAAGAAAAGCAAAAGTGTCAATGCAGTAACTTTTTTTTTTTTTTGCAGTAATTGTTAATGCTGATGCTGTGTACACAACATGAGGAAATCTACTACCCCGAAAACTTACTAATATTTAGGGTCTATGTCACTTGTGTTTCTGTTTACGGGGAAAAGGGACACAGAGGAAGTCATGTAAGAGTCATCATTTATACTGCACATAACATTCTGCCAGCCTTTCAATGTAGTGCTTGACAAAACTCAAACTCCTTCTACCCGATTCTACACGAGGTAGGGGATGGTTCTCACTGCATTTCCCTAACATTTGGGAGCATTTATTTAGATAAGCTGCCCTGGGACAAAGAGCATTTACTAAAACGAGATGATCTTTACAGTGAGCCAATAACATCTGAATCCACACTCTTGCTTACTAAGCCTCTGTCATTTTTTAAGGTCCTGTCCACTTAAATTGACATTAAGTGGAAAGAGCAGAATTTCAGGTCAAAATATACAACAATGCCGGGGGGATGGGAGTTTACGTTGAAGAGTGGTATTTTTCTTGTTGGTCTAGAATTGTACCTAGAGCCAAGAGTCGAAGGGGAGAAAAATAGCATTTAAATCTTCACATTCTCACTTTAAAGTACGCCAATGTTTATTATCAACTACCCCCGCCTCCCACAGAGGTGAGGAGCACCCTTAACCCCATAGCACTTCTCACTTTCACCCTCCTGGTCAAAATAAGAAAAGGATTCCGAAGTAAAGACATGGTTCTGATGGAAGAAAAGGGGTTTTTTGATGAAAGTGCATTTTGATCTCCTCAGGGAAAGGCAGAAGGAGCCAGATAAATCGGCTAACAACGCTCATGAGAGCCGGAAAAAAGGGATTGCTTTTTGTTTTGTTTGTTTACCCAGGTGGAAAGTCTCCAAACTTGCAAACTTTCTCTGGTTACCAGTAAGAGGGAAGATATAGGGTAGGCGATGACTGGTCCAAAAAGGAGACAAGAGCATCTCTTCAAATTCTCACTGTTGGCCGTAAGGAAGACAGATCTCTAAAGACCACGCATCCTTGGAGAGATGGATGCCCGAGAGGGGAATGAGATTGTGAGACTCAAACTTGGCTAAATGGTAAGGAGACACACATTAGGGACAGGAGACACGCATTAGGGACAGGAGACACAGCAGGGGACTGCAAAGCAAAGCAGGCATCAGCTTAGAGGTGTGGGAGAATCTGGCAGGGTATTAACGAATGACAAGTTGTTTCAACAACAATTCCTATTACAGAGCACCACAGTTAATAATCAAAATGGAGAAGCGATTGTTAAAATTTGTATGCTTAATCGAGAATTGTCTTTGGTGATTACAGCCTATTGGTTTCTAACATATCAGACTGATTTTTGTCTCCTACCCATCTTGTTTTATTATTTTTTAATTTTTTAATTGAGACAGTTTCACTTTGTCACCCTCTGTAGAGCACTGTGCTATCATAGCTCAGAGCAACCTCCACCTCTTGGGCTCAAGTGATTCTCTTGCCTCAGCCTTCCAAGTGGCTAGAACTACAGGTGCTTGCCACACACCCAGGTTTTTTTATTTGTTTATTTAGCAGTCCTGGGCTGGATTGGAACCCACCAGCCCCAGTGCATGTGGCCAGCACCCTAACCACTGACTTATGGGTGGCCCCCTACCCATCTCGTTTTAGAGAAAAATAAATAATATTAGTTCCATGGAATCCAAGAATATGAACAATTTAGTTTTCTTTAGATTGATTTATATCTGTGCACACACTCTATGTTACATGTATTCTATGTATGTAGCTAGTAGGACAGTCACTGACCTTGCTCACTGTCAATCAGAAAGTGTTTATAACATACCATGAGCTCATTCAGTTGTCTGTGAAACTGTGTAGACTTTGTAGAAGTCCACTCTGATGCCCTAGAAAAGTGTTCCAAGGCTATGATTATTTTTATTTAAACAGTTGTTTTACAACATTGTTGCGAGGTAGACAAATTTTGGAAAGATTACAAAACATAAAAGCATAAAAGGCTGATCTAAACACTCGAGCTGTGGCTGCCACCACGTCTATAAACACGTCAACACTTGGACCTCTTTTGTATTTCAATACACTAAATAGATAAGAGACAGATACAGGATTCTTGAAGAGAAAAAACATTTGTTTCTTCCATCCCCCACCTCCCATCACATGAAGTAAAAATAGCATTTAATGCGCAACTCACCATATCTGTATCTGAGACAGGGCCAAAACTGGTCACATAGATGTTAGTGAAGACTTCAGTAATACTGTCTGACACGAGAAAAGAGATGGAATATAGACATTATATAGGAAGAGCCAAAAGGAAGAGCAAGGGTTGAGTACGTGGCACGATGTGAAAGATGCGTTATCAGTTCATTGTACTTTCCTGTCAATCGTCACATCCAACAAAAATAGCTCTATTGCTAAGTCATTTCATAATTTCTCACCATCTTAAATGCAAAGTGTCTAGAAATATGACGGCATGCGTACATGGAACCACTATATTGGGCATCCTGTTCTGAGACACATTGCTCAGCAGGGATAGTTTCTTAGAAATCATCCTAAGTGAACTTGTTTACAATAAATTTGTCCTCCATACTAAAAATAAAGTATAGCTATATTTTAGTGCAGTCCCAACTGATATTTAGTGCAGTCCCAACTTAAATAGTTCAGATGGCATTTCAGAATGATGAAGATTCAGTTTATATTGTAAATCAGTGAGTCTTCTCTAAAAAAGCGTAAAAATACATTGCTAATCACTATAAATAAACATAATAATATAAAAGCTTTATTATTCAATGACATAAAAGTAAAATGCTTTGACAAACCACAATGGATGACTTCCAAATCAGTTTGCTTCTAAATGCATTTAAGAACGTCTAAAATGCTAAGACTGAATTAAATTGAATTATAAAATAATGTAACATAGCAACTTTAACTACAATTAACTGAATGGCCCTATTAGTCAGCTGACTTAGATCTCTGGTTTTAAATAAAGCCAAATAGTAATGGGGGGAAAGCTCAAAGAAAGGATTTAAAAACAAAAATCTTTTCAATGTTCTTGTAGGGGAACAATACATGATTAATTTCTATTATCATGAGCTAAATCCCTTGTCCACTAAGTGTTAAATCTGTAATTCTACACAAACAACACCATGAAATATTTTTCAGAATATACTAAAGATTAGTTCACAACCATTGAAGACAGTAAAGTATGTCTTGGATATAAAGCTACTAAGGTAAGAATAAAAAATAAAAAAGATTTTAAAAACACATTTTAAACTGAATGCTAACTACATCCTAGGTGTCATAAGCAGAGTACAAATACAGTAGCCAAAATAAATATGTTCACTCAACTTTATTTTAGATACTAATTTCTCCCTAAAAGGATATTTATGAAATTCTAGTGTAGAAGCAATTTTAAATCCAAATATAATTATACAGTTATTTCCGGTTATCCCCAACCCCAAAGACCTGCAGGGGGTCGGTCAGCTTTCTGGGCATAACGCTCATATAACTTGTACAGTTCCATAGGACTCTGCGCTTAGTGAAATGTTCTCTTTGTGCTCTTTTAAAATTCTAAATTATTTTTTGGACAAAGGGCCTTGCATTTTCACTTTTGATTGGGCCTCACAAAGTATGTATCAGGTCCCGAATCTAAATTCTGTGTGCTGTCAGAAAGAAAGACGTGAAAATGAAACCCAGGTTCATTGTTTTCCTCCTATTCACACCAAATTAATCATGTTATCACATTTACTCAATAAAAATTGAATAAAACTCTACTTGCTATAGACGTTAATCTAAAACGTTCCAGAGAAGAGAAGTTAAAATGTTCAGGTAGTTTCCATTCTAATAGAGGGAAGCTAAATTATTCTCCTTGTGTAAGTAGTAAAGTCAGAGAGAAGAGATGACAAAGGTGTGAATGTACAGATGTGAAGGGCGTGAGTAACATGCACTATACGAAAATCAAGGGGAAAGGAGCCTTAATCAGTGAATGGGCCATAAAATCATGTCCACTAAGAATGGAAAAAGAGAAAGGTTAGCCTCCAAACTCTACCTAGTCAAAGAAAGCCCCAAAGATTCAGAACCTAGATATGCAAAGTTATCTTGAGGAAAGGAAATGAGTTCCTAGATTATTTACTTCACAAATGCTTTTGAGAAGATGTTCTCCTGCTCTGGAAGTTCATAAAAACGAAAATCAGCAAGCTGAACACTGACCATGAATATTCAATGGAATGTGAGCCTGGAAAAAGGATCCTTGGGGAAGAGATTTAAGGCTTTCAGTAAAGTTGAAGCAGGGGACAACCATCGTGGACCAATGAAATATTCTAGCGTGATGACTACAAATATTTGGTACAGGACAAACCCTGTGGGATTCTAGAACCAAAATTCAATCTTGCATCACGATTTGGGTTGCAGTATGAGAAGGAGAGAAGGAAGGGAAAAGAATGGGAGGGAAGGGAAGGGGGAGACCAGAGATGACACAGGCTATTTCTAGATCTTGCGACACTGATCCATGAAAGACAGTTCACGGTATTTTCTGGTTATGCTTTATTTTCCCATGTGGATTTAGAACAGGGTAGAATTGTCTTATTAATGTGTTTTACAATATTCTGGTTCATGGGGCAGATGGATGTCACAGAACAACACATGAACTTTTACCCTGGTGGCAACCTTGGTGTCTGTACATTCTAGGAATCTTGAGTCACTCTCTTAAGTCCTGATCATGTTTACTCCTGACCTGGAGCCTTCAGAGTGGCTATAACCTCTAATTTGCCATTTTTTTTTTTTTTTTTAGTAGAGACAGAGTCTCACTTTATCATCCCTGGTAGAGTGCCGTAGAGTCATAGCTCACAGCAACCTCCAGCTCCTGGGTTTAGGTGATTCTCCTGCCTCAGCCTCCCAAGTAGCTGGGACTACAGGCACCTGCCACAATGCCTGCCTATTTTTTTGTTGCAGTTCAGCCAGGGCTGGGTTTGAACCTGCCACAATTGGTACATGGGGCTGGGCGCCCTACCCACTAAGCCACAGGCACCACCCCCTAATTTGCCATTTTTGGTTAGTTACTTCTCTGAATTTAAGTCTCAGCTTAAATGTTCTTTTTTTCAGAGCAGGTGTACACTGTTCCCCCCATCTAATGAAAGTCCTCTTCTCTCATTGTTTTTCTCTCTAATACTTTGTCTCTTTCTAAAGATCTGTTTAACACTTGACATTATTTCCAGGCCTTCCCATTTTCTGTACTTGTTTTCATGTTTTATGTTTGCTCTGTCTCCCCAACCAGGAGTCAAGCATCCAAAAAGACAGAGACTGTGTCATTTCTTTTCATTTTTTAACCAAAATCATGCTTAGTCCAATGTCTGTCACGTGCTAGTTGCCGCATATTTGAATAAACAAATCACTTTTCGTTATGATTTGTGTGAAACATCTACCTTTTTCCTAGAATATTTTAGCAACATTAGAAACGGCCGTGCGTTGCTCCTGCTTCTTACAAGAAGCCCAAGAAGCCGTTTGCCACTTGGGAAGGCAGAACCCAAATGTCCATTGACAAAGGCAGGTTTGAAAGTGCAGGACAGTCCCACTGAAGTAACAAAGCCAAACACAGGGGGAAAATATACTTGAAGAAAGCCCTGATTCAGTGCAGACCAAAATTGAACTCTGAAGAGTAAGCAGCTCTTCCTTGAAATAGCTTCCATGAGTTATTTCAAATTAATTATCAGCTAAAACCTTGGCTTTAGAAATACCTACAGTCTAATATGCAAAAATGAGATTTTCTGTATAAATTTCTCCAGAGGCAAAATAAAGAATGCACCTGATAATCTTGGAAGAGGGTCTGATCTTTAAGAAGAATCATCAAGTTCATGATGGCAGCTACCACTTTGGGGAGAAGAAGTGAAATAACTTGTAGATGTGAACTTAGGGGTACCTAATAATGTGTTTCTTGTATTTTCCTTCTTTTAAAATTGATCCTAGGCCAGGCATGGTGGTTCCTATATGGAATTTCAGCACTTTGGGAGGCTGAGGCAGCGGGATTGCTTGAGGCCAGGAGTTCAAGACCAGCCTGAGCAACATTATGAGGCCTCATCTCTATAAAACATTAAAAAAAAATGTCTAACTATTTGAGAAGCTGAGGTAGGAAGAGCCACGGAACCCAGGAGTTGGAGGTTGCAGTGAGCTATGATTGACCACCTGCACTCTAGCCTGGGCAAGAGACAAGACCCTGTATCCATCAACCAATCAATAAAATTGACCCTAATCAATTTTTGCAAAATCTGAAGATTTGATGAAGGTAGTGATTGAATAAATTTTGATATTCTGTATACTTCTCTGAATTTTTAAAATAGTTCATAGAAAAAAATCAACAACGCAAAAGGATATCCAAAGTAAATCTATAATTTCAAGAAGAATTTAAATTAATTTAGAAAAAATTGCTATTCAGTGGCTAACGCAGTATACCATAACAAAGCTTCCTGATAAAATCCTTTACAAAACTAAAAACAAAAATAATGTACAACTAAAATTTCTTATCCCTAAAAAGGAAATACAGTGTCTGCCTGTGAAGGGCATACAGGGTAATAGAAAAGAAATATTAAAAACGTGGTACAATAATAAATGCCTGCTGTACCTGAGAAGATAGTACATCAATACTCAGAGAAGCGTCTTAGAGAAAGACGTCTAGGTGAGCACCACTCTTTTGTAACTTTCAAAGGTCCTAAGCACCTTTGAAGACAACAAAGGGAAGGGAGAGTATTCAAGGCCTTGACTTTGTGCCAAAGTCAACACCCAAATAGTTATGTTTGTTTCATGAACATGATAGCCAACACGTGTAGAGGGTGGGGGGTAGCAGGTTGTAGAGAAATCAAAGGTTGTATCAAAACAGAACCCACGTGCTACAAGGATGAGAATATTGTCTGCCTGTCTACAGCAGCAACGGTTTCACTGGAGGCCTCTGATTTGGAGAATTTTATGGCCAAGGACATGTTCCTAGGCATGTTCTATTACATTTATAACAGCAAGAAAGCCAAACAAAAGGAGATAAGATGATGATGTATTCAGTTGGAAGATGTTATAAAAGTTAAGATGAAAAAACATGAGATTGGGAATAAGAAAGGATAGAAAAGGGTAGAAACCAAGGGAAGAATTGGCTTATTGTTTTTTATTATTATTATTATTTTTGGAGTGGTATTGCTGAATAGGTCCTTTTATTTGAGACTATTAGAGGATCTTTAAGCCCGGAAAAGGGCAGTTTCAGTAGAAGTATAAAAGCATAAAACAAATACAAAAGGGTTGGAAAGTAAATGGATGGTGAGGATATGAAGCAACTGGAAAATATTCTCTTTAAAAGCCTGTCAAGGGTGGCACCTATGGCTCAAAGAGGTAGGGCGCTAGCCTCATATGCCAGAGGTGGCAGGTTCAAACCCAGCCCCAGTCAAAAAAAAAGCCTGTCAAAAGGATTTTGATGAACATGAATAGTTCACCTATACCTGGTAAAGTAACACACAATAGCAATCAACTTTCCAAACAATAATTTCAAACATTTGGCAAGAACAAAATTTTGTCTTCTTATAAATGATTTGATACACATAGTCTTTGTTCCAAGTCTTCTTTCTTTCCCACACACCACATACACATTTTAAAAGCTATAATCCAATTTTAGCCCAAGAATATGGGGAAAGGGGAGAAGGAGGGGAGGGGAGAGGGGAGGACGGGTGAAGGGAGGGTGATTGTTGGGATCACTCCTACGATCTATCCTATAAGGGTACATGTGAATCTTTCTAAAAGAGGAATATGAATGTCTTAACACAACAACTATGAGAATGACGTGAAGGCTCTGCTGGCCAATTGGATGAGAATATTTCAAATTGTATATGGAAACAACACACTGTACCCCATGATAGCATTAATGTGCACAACTATGATTTAATAAAAAAAATATATATTTTCTCAAGAGAGCTATAATAGCAGATGTAAGGTTAAAAAGGAAATAATAGCAATATTTCAGATCATTTTTGTGCATATGATATAAAAGAACTTGTAGGGGACATCTATTGTTTGATCTAGTACTAACTCGATTTTTCAAGGAATGGAAATACTTTCTCTAAGAAAATCCTATCTTCCCCATTTTAATGTTATGGGATCCAGGGAGGATAATTATAATTTTATTCACATTCATTGAACCAGAAGATTTTCTAAGTACACAACAATCTGCGGATCATAAAAAAAAAAAAATCTCCTTTAACCTTCTTTATCGAACATCTGCTTCTATTTTAGGCTATTGTATTGGTCAATCTCCAGAATTTTTGTTAAATTGTAGTGAAAATGAAATCTTGCATTCATTATTATTTTTTAAAATTTAAGGTAATGGGAATATTAATATATCCACTATCACACTTTCCAAAGTTAACTAACCATAATAGATGGGAAGGAAATTCTCTGATTCTCCATGGTCCCTATGTGAGCCAATTATCTGACTTTGGCAGGAGTTTAAGATCGAAAATCTTACAAAGTCACAATTTGCCACAAACAGTGTTCTCTTCTCTTGGTTCCTATCCATAGAATTTTCCTCGAATGAATTCTCAGGCTAGAATTTTCTCCGACTAGTCTCTCCTACCCCTGTGGCTGACCTTTTAGAAATACTATTTCCTTGTAGCTTCAGAGTTTAAATCCCCAGGTACTAAGAAGTGAAAAGGTTGGATCGGTTTTCTGATTTACAGACATTTCAGTTCCCAAATATATATCAGGCAGTCAAGATGAAATGGAGGATTGTTTAACCATCTCCAAGGCTAATCGGGCCCACTGTTTCCCAAGGCCCATCGTGGGTAGGGATGTGGTTTCCAGCTGACACACTCAACACGCACACACCAGGAGGGGATGAGTGAACAGAATCACCATTCTGTTTGAAGCTGCAACCCATGCAAACCTCTCCCTGCCTCTCTCTGTTCACTTACTTATTATCTTCACTGCTTGCTGGCCGTATCTACCAACATGGTAGACACAAGGCACACGTGGCTATCGAAATCACATTTTAATTAATCATAATTAAACAGAATTAAAAATTTAGTCACACTAGCAACATTTTAGTCATATTGCAGGTATGTGGTTATGGCTCCTGTATCGGCTGGCACAGCTAAAAATTTCCAATGCTGTGGTAAGTTCAACAAAATAGTATTATCCTCTCATTGAAGGTAATTTCCATGGAGACAAGGATTTTTGATTGCTTAGAGAGGTAAGCCACAGCAGAGAGTAATTCAAGACACAGTGAATGTTCTTAATAAATCCTCACTAAATAAATGCAAGCTTACTCTTAGTTCACAGAGTCATTTAAAGTAGACATATCTTCTACTATTAAAATGGAGCTTACTATAGCACAATGAAGAGAGATAGCATGTAAAAATCAAATAAATATACAACTGCAAACATGACATATGCTATTTATAATCAGATCCTACTTCACTTGGTTTCTAAGGCCCCACGATCACCTGATTTCATTCCATCCTCACTGGTCTCTTCTGCTCTGAATCCTTCATTCTAATACTCAGAACCTACTGGTATTGGAATGCCTCAACTTTCAGTTTCCAACCATCTTTACTTACACTTAGGGCTTTGTTGATTTATTTCATGCAGTCAAGGACTCCTGAATGTCTATTTCAGTCTAGAGCTCTCTTCTAAAATCCAGACTTCTACATCCAACTGCCTATTTGGCATCTCCACTTGGCTGCCAAAAAAATTATTCAAACTCCTCATGTCTCAAACAAAACTGACTTTCCTCTCCAACTGTCAACTGTCCTTACACCTTCCCCACTGGATTTGGTTGTTATCCCCACACTCCAGGCTACATATCTTGGTTTCTCTCTTTTCAACAGTAAATCTGCTCTCAAACAGATCTGTAATCCAAAGACTGCTCACGTCCTCCTTTGTTACAACTCCTAGGCCCTCCTTCATCTTTCCCTGGGAATACTCACACTCATTCCGCCCTACTACCTATTTTATTTAAGATTAGATTTATCAGGCAGCACCTGTGGCTCAAAAGGGTAGGGCACCGGCCCCATATCCTAGAGGTGGCAGGTTCAAACCCAACCCCACCAAAAACTGCAAAAAAAAAAGATTAGATTTATTGAGATGGTCATATATATAATATGAAACATACTCTTTTATAACATGCAAGCCAATGGTTTCTGTTTCCATCATAAAGTTCTGAAACATCCTTACTCTCTAAACTTAAAACAATTTTATCACCATAATTAAATCCTGTTCCCATCAGCACTCATTCTCCACCATCCCTTCCCCTAGGTGTGTGGAACTCCCAATTCAGTTTCTGTTTCTATGGATTTGCCTGTTGTGTAAATTTCATTATAAGAGGAATCGCTCTGTTCCTAATTTGTAGAGAGTTTTTATCATGAAGAGGTGTTGGATTTTGTCTAATAATTTACCTGCACCTATTCAGATGATACCGAAGCATTCACTCTTTTGCTGTTAATATCAACTTATTTTATGTGTTAAAAATCCTTTGCATTCCTGTAATAAATCTCATATAGTTTTTGTGTATACATTTGTACACGTTACTGAGTTTAATTTACTTGTATTTTGTCAAACTTTCTTTTTTGGTCTATAATCATAGAGGATGTGATGTCTTTGGTTGTGGTATCACAGCAATGCTGGTCTAACAAAATGAGTTGGGAGGTATTCTTTCCAATTTTTTTCAGAAGAATTTATGAAGGATCAGTGTTAATTCTTCTTTAAATGGTTGTTAAGACTCATCCGTGAAGCCATCTGGGCCTGGACTTTGCTTTCTGGAAAGCGTTTTATTACTCATTCAAACTGTTAATTTGTATAAATCCACTCAGATTTCTTATTTCTCTTTCGGTTTGTTTTCATCCTTTGCGTCTTTCCAGGAATTTGTCCATTTCATTTAGGTTATTAGTTTGTCTCATACAAATATTCACAGTATCCCTTTATGTTGTATCAGCAAGATGAGAATTAATAATCCTTTGATTTTAGTATTTTGAATCTTTCTCATTTTTTTGGGTCACTCTAGCCAAAGATCCGTGAAGGTTGCCAGTCTTGTCAAAGAACAAAACTGTGGTTTCCTGCTTTTTCCTCCCTTTTTTTCCATTCTCTATTCTATTATTTCCCTTTATAAAATTTATCATTTTTTTTTTTTTGAGATTTCATTTGCCCTTCTCTTTAGAGTGAGATGACGTGGAAAATTAGGTTCTCGATTTGAGACTTATTTTCAAGAATAGGCATTTATACCCATACATTTCCATGGGAGCACAGCTGTAACTGTGTACCATGAGATCTGCTGTGTTATATCTTTATTTTCATTCATCTTTACATATTTTAAAATTCCTACTGGTGAATACTCCTGTTAATGTACATATATTTGTGAATTTCCCAATTCTTGTCTTTGACTTCTAATTTTAATCCTTTGTCCATAAGGAACATACATTGTATGATTTTTAATCCTTTTAAATTTAGTGAGCTTGATGATTTTTGGGGGGGGAGGGGGCCGGGGCTGGGTTTGAACCGGCCACATCCAGTATACCGGGCCAGCGCTTTACTCCTTTGAGCTCCAGGCACCGCCCTTTTCTTTTTTTTTTTTTTTTTTTGGTCTAAAATAATCTATCTTAGAGAATGTTCCATGAACACTGGAGAAGAATGTGTATTCTGCTCCTCTTCAGTGGAGCAGGCCATTGTCTGTTAGATCTAGCTGGTTCGTAGTGTTTTTTTAAGCC
Organism: Otolemur garnettii; assembly: GCF_000181295.1. Lineage (NCBI taxonomy): Eukaryota > Metazoa > Chordata > Mammalia > Primates > Galagidae > Otolemur > Otolemur garnettii. Next base: position 3,010,227 of record NW_003852478.1, read on the forward strand.
TTCTGTTTCCTTGTTGCTCTGCTGAATTGTTCTGGCAATTATTGAATGTGGGGCACTGAAGTCTCAAAATGTTATTGTTCAAACATTACTTTTCCCTTCAATTCATTCTTGCTATTTGTTTTCATATATCATGTCCTTTTCTTTCCTAGCACATATATGTTTTCAAGAATAGAACTTGAATTCCCTTGCCCTTCCTTTTCTTATATTTTGTATAACTTTCTTTATGGTTTCCCTGAGGATTCCAAAATGAACAACTTAAAATGATCCAGTTTGGATTAGTATCAATGTAATGTTGATAGTAAACAGACGTTTACTCCATGCATAGTTCCTTCCATACATCCCCCTTTTATGAAATTTTTGCCAAATTACATCTTTATATATTTGAAACCCATCAACACTGCTTAATTCTGGGTTTAGGTAGCTGTTCTTAAATGAGATAGAAAAAAGCTACAGACAAAAATACGTTTATGCTGTTGTTTATATGCAGCTATTGATTTATCTTTAGGTGAGTTCTTTATTTCTTCATGTCCATCAAGTTACTGTCTAGTATGTTTATTTCAGCCTAAAAGATTATCTTTAGTATTTCTACAGGAGGACTGCTAGTGACAAATTCTCTCAAGTGTTTATTTATTTGGGAATTTCTTAATTTCTCCTTTATTATCATTTATTTCTTTTTAATTGTTTTTCTTTTGAGACAGTGTCTGATTTTGTTAACCTTGGTGAGTGCTGTGTTGTCACAGCTCACAGCAACTTCCAACTCTTAGGCTTAAGTGATTCTCTTGCCTCAGTCTCCCAAGTAGCTGGGACTACAGGTGCCCACCACAGCACCCAGCTACTTTTAGAGATGGGGGGTCTCACTCTAGCTCAGGCTGGTCTTGAACTCCTGAGCTCAGGCAATCCACCGGCCTCAGCCTCCCAGAATGCTAGGATTACAGGCATGAGCCACCATGCATGGCCCTTTCTCCTTTATTATTGAAGGATACTTTTGCTAGATGTAGCATTATTGATGGGCATTTTCTTTAGTAATATAAATAAACTGTGCCATTGCCTTTTGCCTTACATTGTTTCTGTTGAGAAAATGTCTATTTAGCTTAGTGAGGAACCCCTGTATATGATATGTAATTCCTTTGCTGCTTTCAAGATTCTATTTTTATCTTTCTAAAGTTTGACCAGGATGTGCCTACATACTGGTATCTTTCAATTTATACTTTTCTTTTTTTGAGCTTCCCGGAGGTGTACATTATGTTTATCATTAAAATTGGAAGCTTTCCAACCATTATTTCTTTCAATATTCTTTCTGGCCCTTTCTCTCCTGTCCCTCTGAAAATCCATTATGCAAATATTGGTACACTTTACGTATCCTATAGGTTTTTGAAGCTGTATTCATAATTCTCAATTAGTCTTTATTCTGTTCCTCAGAGTGGATAATCTTAACCTTTTTTAGGTTTACTTATTATTCTGACAATTCAAATTTGCTACTAAGCCCACTAGTAAATTTTTTATATCTACTCTTTTTTATATCTAGAATTGCTATGTATTTTTTAAAAAATATATGACAAATTTTCTCTTTGTTCATATTCTACTTTGGTGAAAAGTTGTTTTTATACTTTCATTTTATTATTTAGATATCATTCCCTTTAGTTTACCGAATATAGTTTTAAAAGCTTATTTAAAGTTGATGCCTAGTAAGTCTGACATCTAATATCCTTAAAGAACAGTTTATACTAATGTATAGTTTTAGTGTTTGTTTGTTTATATATATATATATATGGAGTATACTTGTATACTTTCTGGTTTCTTTGCTTAAATAGTTTACTATAATAACTCTAAAGATGAGAAATGTCCCTACTCTTCAAAATCTGTGAGTCTGTGTGTCCTCTTGTCTGTTACTGTCACTGTTCTGGGTTTAATGACTTTACAGGAGTGTTACTGTAAAGCCTGTATTCTTTACTCTTTTACTCAAACTTCCCTTTACCCCTAATACTTTGACATTTAGTAAGCATTTGGCACTTAATAAGGATTAATTTATTTAAGTCTTTGCTTAAGAGGCACTTTAGGATAAAAGCTAGACAGTGTAATTTGAATCTCACCTTCCTTCCAACCTCACTACTTTGGGTCTCTCTTACCCCACCCTTTTCCATAGTAATGTTAACTTCCAGCATAACCTGTAATTTTCCCACATACTATGCAAATTATGCTAAAATGAAAACTCCAGGAAAGCAGGAGTAGTTGGATAGGTTTGGTTTTCTGACGTGTCTCAAGAGCATAGAACAGTTTCTAGAACACAGTAGGAATCAGTATTTGCTGAGGGGATTAACCATTTAGCCTGATTCAACGTAGGGTAGGGAGAGTTGGATTGGGATTGATTTCTTTGATCAAATAACATTTCAGGGATATCAAAAAGATACACAGTAAGCATCTTAATAAAGTGTGTGGGTTTAAGGGATACACAGAAGAACATAGTTAGTCCCAACCAGCACAGAGGAAACTGCAAGTTCAAAGACCTTGAGATGAAAAACAGATGGACCCATGAAGAAGTGGGAAGGGAGAGAACAGAGCAGGGAACCTCAGCGGCAAATCTGAGGACACAGGCACAGCTAGTCACGCTGCTCTGTGCCTGTGTGGCCCACGGCAAATGGTTTCATCTATATAATATGGCTGGTACAGTACAGATAAAATAACTATACCTACCGCATGGGCTTATCATGAAGATTAAGTGAGTTAATTTATAATAGCTTACAGCAGACACAAAGAAGTAGTATGGAAATGTCTGCTATCTATTCACATCTATAGCTCACACGCAGTCCTGAGTTGTGAATGCATGGGCATCAGGGTTCTTAGTTCCACTGACTAATAACGCAGAGAAGTATTCAACCTCTATATGCCTACGTTATTTCACCACGAAAGTGAGAAAAAGAACGGAATCCACCTCACTGGGTTCCTATGAGGATTAAGGCTTATAAGATGTGTGTAACCATGTGAGACAATAATGTCCCACGGTATTAGCTGTTATTAGTGGAAAGGCACAGTATAATTGGAATCTGAGAAGAGGTGACTTCACCTAATGCCAGAATACAGACTATAAAATATAAAAATAAAATGACCCCAGGCCCAGCATTCTCAACATTTAAAGCTCTCCCACATGCGCTCTCTCCCTCTCTCTCTCTCTCTCTCTTACACACACACACACAGAGAGAAAATGAACCAAGAAATCAGGCCAGGCAAAAGAATCCAGAGAAGTAGTATACCAGAGAAACAGACGCAGTGGGATTAAAAGCAGAGGAGAATACACTGTTCCAAATTGGAGAGAAGAGAGAGAAGAAGAAAGAACTAACATGGTATTAAAAAACTCCTGAGAAGTTTAGCTGTGAACGGGAAGAGGACTCGAGCAAAAGGGCAAAGCAAAAGAGACAGTTTTTTGTTTTGCTTGTTTAAGGCAGAAGACGGCTGAGCAGATGGCAAGGCAGATGGGGAGGACTGAGGTTGAAAAGGAGAAGCTGAACATAAAGGAGAGGGAAGAGATCAATGACAGAGGAAGATTGTTCAGTGAGCAGTCAAGAGACGCTCGAACAGGGATTGGAGACAGACAGGTGGAGCAGACGGTCCCTGATTACACCCGAAGGCGGAGGGAGAGCATTCAAACAAATGGAAACGGGTTTCTAGGTCAAGGGGTAGGAAAGTTGAGAAAGTTCCTGGAGAGAGATTTCTATTAGGTGCAAAATATCTGTGCATCATTCTTCTGATATTAAATAATGATTCCAAGTCATAAGTCTGGTAATTCAAACAATCATATTTGCACAGAAGACCAATATAACACCTGCTGTCAGTTCCTGGCCCATACTCCCTTGCCAGTCGTGATCCCTCTCCAGGCCCCAGTTTCTAGCACAAGCCTCTGTGAATCTCCACCTGAGGGCTTCTTTTGGCTAAGCAGGGGAGGCTGGATGTCTAAGAAAGTTTAGGCTCCTGGGGGCAGATGGAGGAAATATAACTCAACTTTCCCACCCCTTAAGTAGACACAACTCTAGGGGATACCCCACATTTTTTCAGAGGTCCTCAGTGGCGCTAACCCCCAGATGTCCTCAGTAGTAACCAGCTCATTACTACACCTTGCACTGGCTGCCTTTCTTCAGCTGCGTCCCCTTAGCCTCCCTCGGCTGATGCCTCCTGATGCCGCTTCCCAAATAAATCCATCCCTTAGAGTCTGCTTCTAATGGAAATCAAAGTCGAATACAAACATCACGCACATGCCCTCAGGAGTAAAAATGACAATAGAGACAGACCCAGAAAGATATCAATTACATATCCTGGAGTGAACTATTAAAGCAACGACACTGTCTTCAATTCATATATTAACAGTGATCTCAATGAGCACATGAATTTGCAGCACAGAGTAACTCAGACGGTACATGACCTCCCTTCAAGCAGATTGTGATGCTGAGACCATTCCTCCTTGTGTCTCATAACTAGAATGTGGTGCACACATTTTAAGGCAAGTTAGTCATTGCTGCACTCAGCTCCACTCTCTCAGCAACAACAAAGACTTTTTGCTTCCTGGGATGATTCCCACGACACCTACAGATGCCATTTGTCATCTATCCATTCGTTAAAGTCAACAAATACTTATGAAGTGACTTCTAGGTATAGAGTGTTCCCTACTGAAGTTAAAAATATTAATGTGATCCCACAAACTGTCATCCCTCACCACTAAAATTTACTGCATTTGCCCCAAATCTTACTACAAGTAAGCCTTCAACGAGTGTTTGGCAAAAAGCATGACTCAAGCCACTCAGGGCTGCATCTGGATGGCTGACAAAGGCTTCAGAAAAGCAGAGATAAGAACAATAATAAAACTGGAATGCACATTTTTCTACAGTCACTTTTAATTATAGTTCTAAGTTTTTATCTTTGATACATTGTGACAATTTGCAAAAGTAAAATATCAACATAATATAGAAAGTATCCTCTCAGTGTAAGGTTTCTGATGCTTTTAAAAACCTATGCACTTTTAGACATTTTGTTTGTGGTCGTAGTTTTGCTTGTTGACTTTGGTTTTGTCCAATTTATTTAAAATTCCTTGATATTAACAGGATAACCCACTTAAAAATCCCAAATAACAATGCCTGTAGGTAGCCAGGCGTTGTGGTGGGTGCCTATAGTCCCAGCTACTTGGAAGGCTGAGGCAAGAGAATCACTTAAGCCCAAGAATTTGAGGTGGCTGTGATCTGTGATGCCATGGCACTCTACCAAGGGAAACCTAATGAGACTCTGCTCAAAAAAAGAAAAAAAATGCCTGTATATCCCCTTACCACTTCTACTCAAAGGTACTAGAAGATCTACTCAGAGCAAATAAAGAAAAACAAAAAGCATCTGAATAGCAAATGAAGAAATGAAATTCTCTGCTTGCTGCCAATATGATCTTACTGACAGACGACCCTAAAGATCTCACCAAAAATCTGTTAGAACTGATGAACAAATTTAGAAAGTTACAGATTACAACATCAACATACAAAAGTCAGCAACATTTTGATACACTAGCAAGGAACGATCTAAAAAAGAAATCAAGAAAACAATTTATTTTGCAACAGCACCAAAAATTCCACTTAGAAGTAAATTTAGCTGTAAAACTAAAAGATCTATCTAGTAGAAACTGTAGGACATTGATGAAAGAAATTGCAGATGACACAAATAATGAACAGATATCCTGTGCTCACTGATTAAAGAATTATTATTGTTACCTTGGCCATCCTACCCAAAGTGATCAGCAGAGTCACTGCAACCCCTATCAAAATTCTAATATCATTCTTCACAGTAATTTAAAAAAATCCTAAAACTGGCATGGAACCATAAAGACCTCAAATGTAAAGAAATCTTGAGCAAAAGGAATAAAGCTGAAGACCTCACACTAGTTGATTTCAAAACGTTATCACGAGAACAGTGGAGTCAAAACAACATGGTGCTGGTATAAAAACAAACCATCAACCAGTGGGAAGAGATAGAGCCCAGAAATAAACTCACACATCTAAGGTCAACTGGTTCTGAACAAAGGTGACAAGCGCACATAAGGGGGAAAGACAGTCTCACCCACAAATGGTGTTGAAAAACCTGGCAGAAAAATGAAACTGACCCTTATTTCACATTTGATACAAATATCAACTCAAAGGGATTTGTCGTGAAGTTGGATTCAGTCTAGAGGCCGTACTTGGGGATCTGGGGGCCACCCTATAAGGCAAGGCTACACACTATTGGTCTAGGTAATGATTTCTTAGATATGATCCCCAAACACAGTCAACAGAAGTCAAACTAGACCAATGAAATGGATCAAATTTTTTAAAAAGCCTTCACTGCAAAAGAAAAAATAGACTGAAGAAACAACACGCAGATGAGGAAAAAATATCTGCCAACAAACCATCAGAGAAGTAGCTCAGATCCACCATATATAAGGAACTCAACCTACTCAACAACAAGAAAACACCTTTATTAAAAAATGGGCAAAGGATCTGAATAGACATTTCTCAAATGGGTCATTGTTCACCATTTTGCAATTGGTCAATGGATTTACCCAAAAAATATACTCAACAAAACTAATCATCAAGGAAATTCAAATTAAAACCACAATGATATATCTCCACAGACCTGTTTAAATGGCTATTAACCAAAAGATGAAAGGTGATGAGCACTGGTGAAGACACAGAGGAAATGAAACCCTGATAGAAACATAGATTAGTACAGAACATAGTAGAGATTTTCCTCAAAAAATAAAAGATAGACTTACTGTCGGTTCCGGCAATTGTACTTCTAGGTACATCCGAAGGAACTGAAATCAACATGTCAAAGAGATACCTGTAGGACACTATTTATTGTAGCACTATTCACAACAGCAAAAATAAGAAAACAACCTCAGTGCCTATCAGTAATGACAGAACAAGAACAGTGGTATATACACACAGTGGAATAGGGCTCATCCTTTAAAAATATCAAATTTCTGGCTCAGTGCCTATAGCTCAACCGGCTAAGGCGCCAGCCACGTACACCTAAGGTGGCGGGTTCGAATCCCCAGCCCGGACCCGCCAAACAACAATGACGGCTGCAACCAAAAAATAGCCGGGCGTTGTGGCGGGCGCCTGTGGTCCCAGCTACTTGGGAGGCGGAGGCAGGAGACTCGCTTGAGCCCAGGAGTTGGAGGTTGCTGTGAGCTGTAATGCCACGGCACTCGACCCAGGGGGACAGCTTGAGGCTCTGTCTCAAAAAAAAAAAAAAAAAAAAATAAAATTTCTATCATGTGAAACGACACAGATGCCTCTAGAGGACATTGTGTTAACTGAAAGAAGTCAGCCACATGAAGATGAATAATCACATGGTCTCAACTTATATGTGGAATCCAAAAAAGTTAATCTCCCAGAATTAGGGAGAAGAATGGTTGTCACTGAGGCTGGGGGCTGGAGACAGGAAGGGGGAATATTGGTTCGGGGGTGCAGAGTTTCAGTTAACTGGTAATCTACTGGAAATCAAGGTGCTACACTTGATAGTAATGTAGCATATATTTTTAAATTACTAAAAGAGTGGATTTTAAATGTTCTCACCACAATGATAAGAACGTGAAGTAATGGATATGTTAATTAGGCTGATTTGCTCACCACAATGTATACACGTATATTAATATATATAATTGTTATTTGTTAGTTAATTTTGTAAGATTCCCATGTGTTTATGGAGAAGATACAAAAAATCCTTACAGGAAAAACTAAAGACATCTCATCACCGTGTTGGTCTGTTCTGGGGTTACGAGTGCATCTGACTTTGAATCACTGCAATGTTTATTCATCTTCAACAAATTTGGGGACAGCTCTGGCCCTTCAAGTGTCACCTATGTCAAAGATTTGGAATGCCTCCTGTCCCTCTGAAGTTCTTTCTTCAACACCTACTGATTCAGCCACCCACCTCCTTTCCCAAAGCGCCAGTGAAGGAAACCAACGAGGCAAAGGAAGAGAGGACGGAATACACACGGGCTTCCAGCCATTTCGCAGGACCATTTGGTTCAATTAACAAATTCCTACCAAGGGCTTACTAAGTACAACCCAACCAAGGGCTTACTAAGTACAACCCAGAGACATCTCCAGCCTGACAGACAAGGGGAGAATGTTTCCAAAGGGAAGCTGTGTGCAGCACCGTAAGCCATTTCCATTCCTCCAGGTGTTCTATTAAACTACTGCTGTGTGCTGAGTCTGGGGCTCCGACGAGGGACAGCAGTGAGAGTCTCTCAGGGATACAACTTCTAATTAGAAACCAGATTCTCCTGGGAAGAGTCTAAGTAGTTAAGACGTGCAAAGCACATGGGGTATGCTAGAAACTGAATCCCAAGTGTGTTCAGGGCACCAGGTACCGCAAGGCTAGTACTCCCGAGTTAGTAATTGTAGCCTCTTAGTTGCCATCTTGAAATCCCACGCTGTTCTCCAAGGAAACTGAGAGAAATGAGCCTAACAGATGAGTTAAAAGAATTTTAAAATAAAAACTATGCCAATAAAAATTAAATGTTCATATAAGTGAGAAAGAATTCTGACAGTCAATATACAATAAGGATAAACTTTGTCTTTTGAGATACATATTGTTTTATAAATCAACATAAAGAAAGATTCCTAATACACTTGATATACAATTCACTTATGTTATTAACATTAAGGGCTTCAAACATTCTACCATATTTGTTTTCTTTATTATAAAAAAGGACCATAGGATAAAACGTGCAAATTGACTTTCACGACCCTTTCATCGCCCCCAATACTGCTGTGGGTGTATCCAAAGCACAGACAGACTGAAAGCTGGGCCCCTTGCACCAAACAGTCACCCAAGTTGTCATTGCAAAGAAGTTTCTTGAGTAAAATAAAAGTGCTATCCCAGTGAACTCACAAATAATAAGAAAATAAAACAGCCTTCTTGCCCATATGCAGAATGCTTTGGTGTTCTGGGTAGAAGATCAAACCAACCACAACATTCCTCTAAGCCAGCACCTAACTCTAATTCTATGAAGGCTGAGAGGGGAAAGGAAGCTGAAGAAAAAAAGTCTGAAGTTGGCAGAGGTTGGTTCTTGAGGCTTAGAAAAGAAACAATCTCCATATTTAAATGTAGTAACAAGTGCTGATGTAGAAAAACTGCAGCAAATTGTACATAAGATACAGATAAACGATGAAGGTGAGTACTCTAAATAAAGGTTTCTGATATAGACAAAGCAACCTTATATTGAAGGAAAATATCATCCAGGACTTTCACAGCTACAGAGAAGCAAGTGTCTGGTTTCAAAGCTCCAAAGACAAGCTGTGTCCCCGTCAGAGGCGAAGGCGGGCAGGGACTTGATGTTGAAGACAATGCTCATTTATCATCTCAAAGATTCTGGGACCCTTCATAATTATGCTAGATCGGTTCTTCCTGTGTTTTACAAATGGAACGATGAAACTGGGATGACAGCACATCTGCTTACAACATGGTTTATTGAATATTTTAATTCCAATTTTGAGACCCACTGCTTAGAAAGAAAGATTCCTTTCAAAATATTATTGCTCATTGATATTGCTCCTGGTCACCCAAAGCATAAGGAGAATGTACAAGAAGGCTCAGCACCTGTAGCTCAGGGGCTAGGGTGCCGGCCACATACACTAAAGCTGGAAGGTTCAAATCCAGCCCAGGCCTGCCAAAAAACAATGACAACTACAACCAAAAAATAGCCAGGCATTGTGGCAGGTGCCTGTAGTCCCAGCTATTTGGGAGGCTGCAGCAAGAGAATCACTTAAGCCCAAGAGTTTGAGGTTGCTGTGAGCTGTGATGCCACAGCACTCTACTGAGGGTGACATAGTGAGACTCTCAAAAAAAAAAAAAAAAGAGAATATACAAGAAGATGAATGTTGTTGTAATACCTATTAATACAACAGCCATTCTTGAGCCCATAGATGAAGGAGTAATTTTCAAATCTTATTATTTAAGAAATACATTTCACAAGGCTATAATGCCATAATCATAATTCCTCTGATGCACTTAGGGAAAGTACATTGGTAACCCTCAGGAGAGCATTCACAATTCTATGTCCCACTATGAGTAGTTGTCATTCATAGGAGGGGGTCAAAATAGCAACCTTAGCAGGAGTTTGGAACTTGATTACAATCCATGGAGATGATTCTGTTAAAAATGTCCAGGGAAGAAGTAATTGCAAGTGTGATGGAAACAGCAAGAAAACGAGAATCTGAAGTGGAGCCTGAATATAGGACTGAATGGTTCTGATGAAACTTTAATGGATGAAGCATTTCCTTTAGCAGAGAAAACAAAGTTGTTTCTCCACACGTGCCCTATTCCTGGTGCAGAGATTGTGAACGTTGCTGAAGTGATGACAGAGAATCTAGACTATCACATAAACTTAGTTGATGAAATAGAGGCAGGATTTGAGAGAAGGGACTCCAATTCCAAAAAAAGTTCTGTGAGTAAAACATTACCAAACAGTATCCCATGCCTCGCAGAAATCTTTGAGACGATGAGTCAGTTAAATGTGGCACACGGCATTGTTGTCTTATTTCGTGGAACTCCCACAGCCACCTCCATCACCGTCTGACCCACTGGCAGTCACCAAGATTGAAGCAAGGCTCTCCACCCACAAAAAGATTGTGTCGTGCTGAAGGCTTAGATGGTTATTAGCATTTTTGAGCAATAAAATATTTTTATGAACATACACTGTTTTAAGCATGATGCTATTGTATACTTAACAGACTATCATGTAGTATAAGCATAACTTTCATATGCACGGGGAAACCCAAACCTCACTTTGCTGTCATATGTGTTTTGTTATCATAGTCTAGAACTGAACCTGCAATATCTCCAAGGGCTGCCTGCAGTCCGAGGCCTGGCTTAGAAACATGGCTTTTCAATAGGGAACTCATTCCAATTCCCTTCTAGTTGAGTAAGATAATAAAATCAAGGCTAAGTCCATACAAATCCTACCACACAAACACATGAAATAAGTCCAAATGTTATTTTTATACCTATGGATAATCTGGAATAAATTACATGTAGGAAAATTATTATGATGATAAACTGCTGAATTGCATTCATCATATGCGAAAGGACTACAAAGCAAGCTTTAGATTCAGAAGCTAAAAAATATAGGTTTTAAGATCAGTGGCTTTGTTTTAAAGAGAGTTCCGTTCTTATATTCAACAATCCAACATTTTTCATCTACAACATTCCAAAGTTAAATGTATTCCAGGGCCCTGTTGGCAATATTACAAACCTTGCTATCTCTCCCTGAATCTCCTGGATCGGCCTCAAAAAGAAACTCTGTACTTACACACAGCTTATTGATATTCTAATTTGATGATAGTATCACTTTCTTCTTAAAAATAAATGTAGCTTCAAGTACTGAAAAGGAAAAAAAGAAATCTACTAAAGTAACCAACTTCATCACATAGGTAGGTGTTGCTTGGTGCTCTTTCCTGGAGGTATGCGTATAGGAAAAGGTTGTGATGATTCTAAACCTAACACGTAATTAGGAACTTTTAGAAACTGAAGTAACAACCCTTCAGAGCTTTCTTATCTGCTGAATTTCCAAAGTGTGATAACAGAAAGAATTTAAGACCTATTAACCATTTACCATATGCTTGGACTATATTAAATGTATATATGATCCAAATTTACCTCTGTGATTATCCTATGAACTGTGTATAATTATATTAATTTTATCCCTTATCCAAATTCAACAGCTAATATGAGACAGAGATACATTGAAATACTTTTCTCTGACTTCAAATCCCATATTTAAACCTCATACTCATAGCTAGTACAGTAATAATCTGCCATTCATAAACGCAAGTACAAAGATTTTTCACTTAGCTTGGGACTGGTATTTTGAATAATGCTGGTATAATTAAACTATATGTATTTACTGCATACCCTTCATGAGCCAGCCTTATGTTATGTAGTACTGTAATCAGTGTTAGTTGTAAAAAACATGGGCCATTTAAACTTTTCATCATAGCTCATACATATCTACATATGTGTATCTCATCTATAATCTATATCATAGGTTGTATATATGTGAGAGATATATATATTTATATAGGTATGATAATTGATATGCATATATCACATAAATCTTAATTCTGATGTTGAATTGTTTATATTGAAATAATTATATCACTTTATCTTAAACCTGAACCTTACAAAGAAGGCTATGTATAGAAAGACACTGAGAAACGGATAAATGAATTTTCTTTATTTTTTCCTTTCTTCCTTCACTCCTCTTTTTTATCCTTTGAGATACAGCAATGGCCAACAAATTTAAGAAAAAACACTCAAGGTCTCAAATCATCAGAGAAATGCAAATCAAAACCACAATGAGATATCAATCTAACTCCAGTGAGAACGGCTAGACTTGAAACATCCCAAAACAACAGATGCTGGCGTGGATGCAGAGAGAAAAACCTCTCACACGCTGCTGGTGGGAGTGGAAACCAGTGCAACCTCTAGGAAAATTGTATGGTCATGCCTCAAAAAACTTAGAGCAGACCTACCCTTTGATCAGCAGTCCCAGTGCTGGGTATTTACACAAAGGGAAAAAGGTCATTTTTTAAAGAGGACACCTGTGCTCTGACACTCAGTTTGGAGCAGCACAATTCACAATTGCAAAGATGTGGAAATAACCCCAGTGCCCACCACTGCATGAATGGATTAATACAATGCCGTGTATGTGTGCCATGAAGTAGGACCCATAAAAAACGGCAGTCTGGTATGTTCCGTGACAATCTGGATGGATCTGGAAACCATTCTTCTACGTGAAACATCACAAGAATGGAGAAACCAACACAGGAACTCAGCACGAAATTGGAACCAACTGATCAATCTTAAGGGCATGTTTGTTAAGTAAATCTCAGTGAAAACTCAGCTGGAGAGTGAGGGGGAGGGACAGGTAAATTTACCCGACAGTGGAGAGTTCACACCACCTGGGTGAAGGGCACTGTTGTAACTTTGACTCAATCTCAATGTATGCAAACAAAACGTGTGTACCACGTCATATTCTGAAATTTCAAAAAAGAAGAGAAACAAAAATGAAAAATCCTACGGAGTGCCTACGGTACCACGTAGCAGAGTTGGATAAAAGACAAACAACACGGAATAACCATCACTATCTTGGAGGGAAAAGAAATAAGTAAACAGATTATGTCCATGAAATGTGATAAATGGCAAAGTTAATCAACAATGCTGAGCAGAAAAGATAGGAGATGGCAAAGGGGTGGCATGACACGGAACTCAAACCCGGGGCACAGGAGGCTTCCCACAGCAAGATTTTATAGGTCATCCTTCTATGTCAAAAGCATGCTTTTGTAAAAAATTAATTTTTCCTTCTGCTCTTAAGATCCTTTTATTTCCATAATTTCAACTCATTTAATTATCTGGGCTCATAGTTGCTGGCTTAAAAAAAAAGAGACAGAGGAAAAGGGGACATGGAACATTAACTTAATGAATATTAATAAGCTCACTTCATGATACTCTAGATTTTTATTTAGGGAGAAAATCCTAAGACAATAGGAGTGGTATAGGGTTTGGACCTCAAAATGAGTGCAGAAATAGAAGAAATTTAACCACAAAGTTTCACTAGACATGGGAGAAAACGGATGAGAAAAAGATAATTTTTAAAGTTGTTAAACAACCATTAACTACTAAAGAATTTAGTAACAGCAGAATTCTCTGGTGGTCTTTAAAAGTGTTTTAGAGGCTATATCTAGACAGGATCATGAAATACTCGTTTTAATTTAATGCAAGTTTTCAAACTCAGCATTCTTTGAAATTCACAACATTAGTTCACTTTGTTCTAAATGTGTAACTGAATCCTAATTATGCCCATCTATTCTTCATAACAACACAATATTTTTAGACATTTGCTACAAAAAGTAGAGACACAAGAAATAATTTTTTGCAGATAAAATTTTCAAAATCAGAATATGTGAAAAGATTCGTGAGTTGTTAAATAACATTTGAGACTTACATGTGCAAAATTGTGACCTTCTAGGAAAATGATTACAGATTATGGTTGAAATAGTTAAATTTACTATTTTTTAGTCAAAATCTTATTTTTAATTACTTAGATAGGACATATCTTTTATATAAAATATGTGTACTTTCATGTAAATATTCAAGTTGCTTTATTTGTTCTTCATTTGCAGTTAGATTTTAACCTTTTTCTACAGAATGGGAAAAAAAAATTCCATGCTATACATCCAGTAAGGGGCTGAAAACCAGAATTTATAAAGAACTTACGTACATTAGCTGGAAAAAAAAATCACCAAACAAGCCTATAAAAATGTGCACAAAAGAGAAGAATAAAAGCTTTTCAAATGAAGAGAGACTAATGACCAATAAACACATGAAAAAATGATCAACATCTCAAACCATCAAAGAAATGCAAATGAAAA
>NW_003852478.1:3025005-3061034 GCF_000181295.1 Otolemur garnettii
TGTGGATGCAGAGAGAAAGGCACACACTTACACACTGTTGGTGGGACTGCAAGCCAGTACAACTGCAATGGAAAGTCATCCCGAGAAACTTCGAAGTATGAAAGTAGACCTAGTATTTGACCCAGCAATCCCGCCATTGGGTATTTACCCAAAGGAAAAGAAGTCATTTTATTGAAAAGGCACATGCATTTAAATGCTTATGGCAGCATAATTCACAACCACAAAAAGGGAACCCAAGTGACCATCAATACATGTGTAGATTAATAACATGTGGTATATGTGTGCCCTGGAGTACTTCTCAGCCATAAAAAATGGTGAACGGGTTTCTTTTATACCAACCTAGATGGAAGTGGAGATGATTCTTCTAAGTATCACAAGAATAGAAAAACAAACACAGCATGTACTCACTGTTAAATTAGAACTAACTGACCAGCCAGGTGCACGTTTGGTAAGTCAAACTCAAGGGAGGGCAAGCAGGTGGAGAGGGCAGGATGGAGCGTGAATTCACACTTACTGGGAATAACGCACACTATCTGGGGAGGGACACGCCTAGAACTTTGGCTGTAAAAAAGAAATTTAAGTAACCAAAAGAGCCGTACCCTCATAATATTCAGAAATTAAAAAAGAAGCTGTTAAAAAAAATTATCCTTTTCATTCTCTGCTTTTACTCAGTTATTTACAGTTGATTTTGCCCAGGGCTAAATTCAGTTTCCACCATTTTCTCTTATAAAAGTATGTATTATATAAACTCGTAGGTTGCTACATTTGGGGTTTTACTGAAAAGAATCATTGTTATCTGTCCACTCTGACTTTTCCCTGCCATTCCTGGTGTTCTTTTAAGTTGCTGTTTCCGCTCTCATGTCAGGTTTAAAAGGCGGCTGTGGCACAGCCTCAGCTAACAGATCAAAGAGATTCACCCTCGGTTTACCTGCTCTGAACTCAGAATGTGGGACTGTCAGACGTTAGCTGCAAGGGCACAGAATCACTATAAATGAGGCTTTGCACCTTGGGTAATAAAAACACATCCCGTTTGTAATCTCAGAGACAGTCATAGCAGAACCCGTGCATTCGATCCATTCCCCGATACTCCAGGGCTCCTGTTCTGAATTGACACTACGTTTCTGAACTCTATTTACAGCTGTTGGGCCTCAACGGTCTGCTTATTTCTGTGACTCATGAATTATGATGAGAAAACAGAAAAAGGTAAATTAAGCTGACATAAGTTATCTTTCCTGTGGTCCTCCCAGGAATAATGATGTGAGAGGGAAAGTTTTTATGTATCCCGTCTGTAAATGGTCACAGCAATCTGAATCCAATACTGAAGTGATACACTTCATCTCCTGGAAGCACCGTGGTGCTTCTCTTGAGTTCCCAAGGATCTATCGCCGCAGAAAAAGAAGAACTGAGATTTGCTTTCGCCCTTGTCGGAGACATTTTAGACAGACCTGGAGTTGATCCCCTCCCCCCGCCCCAATCAGGCAATTTTATCCATTGTGCTTTGCCATTGACCGTGCACTACTTGTCTCTCTGTGGCCAGAGTACAAGGAAGCCGCGTCACTACTGACAAAAGGGGGCCATTTTCTGCAATCAAGGAGGCTGTGGGCGTGCTATTGATTCTGGAGAATGTCTGTAGCAAAGTGCCTGGATCAGACAATTCCATGGAAGATGAATAGGAGGGACCAGACTCGAAACCAGCTGCAAAGTGAAAGAAGTTCGCCCTGGAAAGCCTTATAACCTTGGCCTGGCTTAGTGTTCTCTAAGCAATACATTGGTTCCCTTACCCCAGAAAGGTTCACCTGCCATTTACTCAGAACAGATTCTGTGAATATCATTTTTAAACAGTTCTGTAGCACACATCAGCTACAAGTGTATCCCCTGTTCTTTTTTAAGTGTGTAAAATAAGAAAGCACAAATTACCAAAAAGAAACCCAAACATATTCACGATCATCCTTTCTCATTCTCAGACCAAAACCTTGTAATTATCTCTTGATTTTCCTCTTTCATGCCCTCATCCAGTGCACCAGGAAACCTGTTAACTCCATCATCAAAATACATTTAGAATCCTACATCTGGGCCAAGCCACCACCGTCTCTCATCTGGGCCACCCCTCCTAGCTGGTGTCCTGCTTCCTTCCATCTCTGTCCTCGGGAAGTCTGCTCTCATCCCTGCCCACAGAGTGGGACTTATAAAGTGTAAGAAAATAGAATCACACCCTGACTCCAATCAGAACTCTACAACAATTCCTCATTTCACTCAGAAATAAAAGCCAACGCTCTTACAACGGCTGGCAAAGCGCTCGGGGGTCTGAACCGTCCTCTCCACTTCATCTCCTGCTAACCTCGCCCTCCTTTCTTCTGGCCACACGCCCATCTCACAGCCTCTGAACCGGCTGCGCCCCCCCCATCCTAGAATGCCCTTTATCCAGCCATTCACAGAGCTGACTCAACCCAACCTTCTTTAAGCCTCATCAAAATGTCAGCATCTCACTGAGGATAATATTAACAGCCCCATATCAACTGAAAAAGAAATACTAATCTTACTCCCAATTTTCCCACTTCTCATCTCCTTGCTCGACTTGCATTTATTTTTATTTTCTCCGTAGTATCCATCACTTCTAACATAGTATACTTTACCTCTTTAACTATGTTTCTGCTCCATTCACTAAGATGCAAACTCACGGGGATACACCACTGCATTTCAATGGATTAGAACGATGGCTGATATATACTTAGCCCTGGATAAATACTTCTGAAGGATGTAAATACATTTATGAAAGAATGAATAAAAATGACTGTCATTTACTGGTTACATGAAACCAACATTTAGAAAAGTATGTTACTTGTCCAAGATTGCCCAAGATCAAAATTCACATCCAACTCTAAAGCTCAGATGGTGACACCTGCAACATGGGGACGTAGCAACTTGTCCCACTGCACATTTCTGCATAACCATGAGTCTCTGGTTTGTGTAGAAAAAGATTTAAGCTTTGTGGGCTGAGAAACATAAAGCAATCATCAAGAAATATGTTATTCCAGAGTCTCGTCCTAATTTAGTAATGTTTCAAAACAAGGCACTGGCTTATAATATCAATATCGAAAAAGGCACGAACAACTCAGGAAACACGGGTGTTTGTTATTACCATCCATTTCACCCTATTCCGATTCTCAGTTTCTCCCTCAGAGATTACTCCTAAGAATTTCCAGTGCTTGATCTCTGTTCTCAGCCTACAACTGACCCCAAACCCACATCAATGATAAATGCATCATTTTGAAATGAGCTAACTGATTCTTTTTAAAAAATTCACTCAAGTTGTAAACCAACTAGCTGGCTGATCCCAGCTACCTCCTTGGTTCTTCTTGAAAATTGAGCCACGGTCTCAAGAAGGACAGGGCTTAGTCCCAGCTGGATGAGGCAAGGGCATCTTTTCACCTCCCTCACGGCCGGGGCCTCTTCTTGTACCTGTCACCTCACTTCGAGCTTCAATCTGTCATCCAGTTCTGCCCCATCTGTGTCATGGCTGGCTCCACCTGTGTCTGAGATTCTCAACATCCGCGAAGGAAGGAAAGACCTGGATGCAATTCCACATCCTAACTCACTTTACACAAACCTCACAGGCAGCCATGAACTGGGCAGACTCTTAATCTGTGCATCTGGATAAAAATATCCCAGTCCACTCCCTGCTGAGGCACCCTCCACCCACGCCAACACTTCACTTTCCTTGTCATTTGCCTGGTGAGTCATATCAGTGCTCTATAAATTTATATTAAATGCTTCACTCCCGATTTCTTGCTTTCTTCTTGGCCAGCATTTTCTTAACCTGAACAGTCCTCCTAACTGCCATTGTTCACTTCTTATGGCATAAACATAGAGGAACGTGTAAGTAGTCAACAGACTCTTAGCATTTCAATGCACTGAACAATATTTTTTAGAATTAAGCATCCATCATGCTTTAAAAATGCTCCAACAGATTGTGTTTCTAAATGGTGCTTTAAACAGCAGTGGTCCTTTCCTTTGCAAGCTCAATGAAGAGATAATATATCCTTTGGGGTCAGGCTATGTTCCATTATACCCCCAGTAGATCTTTTAAATGCAAATAACTTTTCTTAAATGGATTCACACATTCCTTTCTAAATCAAAGTTATTATTAAATTAAAGAAAACGCAAGAAGAACTGGGACATGGACAAAGAATTTGCTTTCACGCTTCTTACAGGGTGTAGCTGATTTAAATACGTAGCTTTTCTGATTTTTCTCTTTGCCAACGATCCCTCTGAGCAAAGGAACCCCAAGAGATCAAGGCTATGCTGAGCACAGCACCACCAGAACACCGATGGAAGAAAACAGATTACAGTATACCCTCTACATGTTTCCAACTCACTTTCATTTAATTATAATCTTCTCTTTCACTTTAAAATACTACCAGTTCAATCAAAATGGCAGTTCAATAATAGTAAGACTCTCCAAGACTCTTCCCAAATGCATTATCTGATTACATATTGGGTCCCCTGGAACTAAATGTGGTTACAACAGTTTTGTTTCTATTTCTCAATCACGATTCTCATGATGGCGCCAATTATTACCGATTCCAAGAAGCACGTGGACTCACCTCCACCTTCTTCAAACTTGCCAACATTTGATATTTCTTGCTTCATGTAAGGTGCCAACATCATACACGTGTTAATCTAGATTAGTGGATCACGGCACTCCACGTCCCTGCCCGTGTTACTCTAGATTAGTGGATCACGGCACTCCACGTCCCTGCCCGTGTTAATCTAGATTAGTGGATCACGGCACTCCACGTCCCTGCCCGTGTTAATCTTTACCCCCCTTCAACTCCTAAAATTAATTTCTTCAACCACTGTTCTACTGTGCTCTTCAGAAAACCTTAATAATTTCAAAATCAGCTCTCTTTTGCTTTTAATGTCTTCTCCCCAAAACTCTAAGTTTATCCTTCTATCTGGTCCCATTTTGTGAATTAGCCAAAACCGATCTACTTGTCAATTTTCTGATTTTCTCTAAACCTCCTATTTAAGAACTTGTTTATGGAAGTCTCTGCACATCCTTACCTGGGAAGAAAACACTTCTTGCAATTATTCAGGGGTATGGCAAACTCACTGAGCCAAAGAAATCACTACTTTTCAGCTTCCCAAATTTATAGCATCTAACAGAGCCTCTGCTTAATTTTTTATCAAGCAATTACAGAGTATCTGGCAGCAGAATCAGAATAAGTTATGTCTCTGAGGAGCCCAGAGCTTGTGTATCAAAATCCCTTCTGAGATCACACGAACCCTGAGTCCACAGAGCCTGTCACAGGACAGAAAGGAACTAATCTCAGGGTCTCAGGATTAGCATATTCTATTTTCTGGGATGGACAGAATGAATAACACATAACTGTCCCTCTGTGGAGGTCAGGTCTAGGGGTAGAGGGAAAACTCATTCTCTGTATCTCACATTTCCATGGACAGTTTCCTCCCTAGAGGAAGCAACACCGAAGTGTTATTTCATCCCCATTCACAACCCCCTCCTGAAAAGAGGAGCAGCGACTTTTGCAAATTTGGGGAAAGGAGTTGGCTGTGCTGCTTCCTCTGGTTTAGGATTTCCCTGCCCGGCAGAGCTGAGCCCTGCTCTCTTCTGGCTTCCCGTGATAAGCACAGGGGGCCCCCTGGACACAGGCTGTCATCTAGACAGCGCTGTCTTTCAGAGCGGCTCTCTCTGGCTGCAGCACTGGGGCTCAGCACACATGCAACGTGGTGCTGTCTATTCAGACAATATTCCCTGGGGTGAGTTACTGGGGAGCATGGCTATGGCCACGCACCTAAGCCTCATTCTCCAATCTAGCCTTTCAGTAGTAAAGTGGATATTCTGATCCCCACGAGTCTGCTTTCTGTTCAGTTTTTATTTGAGTTGGGGTTTAGGAAGAGAATAAGGGGTTTTATCATAGGCCCTGCAGGCCCTCAACACCCAGAGAGGAACAATCACGCATGTTTCTACCCATTATGTTTCATTTCATTTGATCAGTATTGTGTAGAGTGAAAAGAACTCAACTGGGTTCTAAACTCTGTCACTTGCTCACCTATGTAACCTTGGACAAGTTATTGAAACTCTTAATGCCTCAGTTTCCTCAATCATGAATTCAAATAATATTTAATGAGCACATACAATGGGCCAGGCTCTGTTCTGGGGCCTGGGGATCCTGAAAAGAAACAGAGTAAAATGTCTGCCTTTGTGGAGCTGGAGACAGCCCTCTGCCATGAGGTCAGTATGAGGAGTAAGTGGCTCAGCACAGGAGAGACACCCACAGTGCTGCTTTAAAAAAGTAAGCACTCAACAGGTGATGATGACGGCGGTGATGATCTTTGCTTCCCTGAGGGAACAACCCCAACTCGCCCCAAACACCCCTTGCTATTAACGCAGTTCTGAGC
This sequence comes from Otolemur garnettii, assembly GCF_000181295.1. Classification (NCBI taxonomy): domain Eukaryota; kingdom Metazoa; phylum Chordata; class Mammalia; order Primates; family Galagidae; genus Otolemur; species Otolemur garnettii. The sequence continues at coordinate 3,031,426 of NW_003852478.1, forward strand.
CTGGGGATGTCCCATGGTGCAGTGATGATTCTCAGGTGAAAATATTTTATTACTTCTGATTTCTCAACTCCACTCTCAAACCTTGAACTCAGCTCCATAGGGAAGACTGCTATTTAACGTACCATGCTGTGTCAGGAGGAATTATTTCCTGACTTTGAAAGTACAGGATTCTCTCATTGTTCTGGTTTGCAATATTCACGTTCTGTATAGCATATCATAATTGTGGTAGGTAATATTGAAAAATTAATTCCTCTTGTCTTCTTTGAGATATTATGATGCTGGTAAATAAACAGTTCTGAAGTTAACAAGGATACTGCCTAACAGAACCAGCACCTCTGTAAGAATAATCTAATTATTATCTCAGTTACATGCTCTGGATGGTCAGTGACTTTAGGCTCACTTTTGCTAGACGGGTTCTGGTATAGAAATGGCTGCATTAACACACCCTCGTCTGGGGGTTAAACACCGCCTCTTTCTCCAATGAAACTAATCTAGATTTAGTATCAAACCAAATGCCTCTGGACCGTCTGCCATCACAGAGACCCTTCATTTACATACCACGCCAGTTACGACAGTCTCTTGTAGTAGTTTGGTTTGTCCGTTCAGAGACCTGTCTACCCATCTGTGACCAAGGCACACTCAGCCCCATCCATGTTCAGATGAGGAATGCTGAATTATTTTCACAGGTAATAGATAACTTTAAAACACAGCTCCTTTCTTCATCCACGATTTGCCCATCATAAATCTATGCCTGTTATTAACCGAATGTTATCTTCATTTTCAAACAGGACATGAAACTTTGGAGGGCTCAGATATTACATTGGACATGGAATCATAAAGGTAAGACGTTAACAAAGTCATTAACCAAACTATTTTCTTTCTGACCCAAAGTCTATCAAACTGCAGACACCGGTGTGTGCCCAAAGATGTTCTAACGTCTGATAAAAATCGCTCACTCCAAATTTAAGGAGATGTTTTTAAACCTGACATAACACATACCCTGCATTTATGGTGTAAAATCTAAAGAAAACCTCTTACTACAAATTTAAAGACATCATTTTTAAACTTTTTTTTAGTCAAGTGAAGCAATGGGAGTAGAGAAGGAACAAAGGAATCTGTGACTGGTTGTGATCAATCAAGACGTAGCATTTCCTGAGACTTCAGAGCCCATCTTTAAATGTGGACACTTGTATTCATTATAGATAACTCCATAGGCTTTAAGAAAATGTACTATCAGCACCTCCAAATTTGCCAACCACAAGATGATTGACAAATGTCATTATCTTTACTCAGTGATGTATAGCAACAACAAAATATCTACAATTGCCTGTTTCTTTCTTCTTTTTCTTTCTTTTTTGTTAGTCTCACAGGCTACAATCCCATGGCTTCAGCCTAGCTCCCAGCAACCTCAAACTCCTGTATCCAAGGGATCCTCATGGCTCAGCCAAGTAGCTGGGACTACAAGAGTGCACCCACATGCCCAGGTAATGTTTTTTTTCTATTCTTAGTAGCGATGGGCTCTTGTTCTTGCTCAGGCTGATCTAGAACTCCTGAGCTCAGGAGATCCACCTGCCTCAGCCTCCCAGAGTGCTAGGATTACAGGAGTGAGCCACTGCGCCAGACCAACACCACTTTTTAAAGCTCATTTAGCACCTTGATTGTGGTGATAGTATCATGGGTGTGTGCAGAACACTAAATTCATAAAAAAAAGTATACATTAAATGTGTGTGTCTTTTGTACATCAACTATACCTCGAACTGTAAACATCTAAAAAAAAGTAAAAAAGAAAATGAAAAACATAAGAGATGAACTTATATTCCATTCATCAACAAACGTACAGTTTGGAAATAGAACTAGCTTCAAAACTATTTAGATAAAATCATAACAGACCCACAGAGAGCAACTAAGTAAAAGATTTGGGATTATGTCTCTAAACTTTTAGCAGCTGTTCACAGATGCCACATGGTTGTTGGTCATTATTAAGACCAACTTATAAACTTGGGTGGCGCCTGTGGCTCAAAGGACTAAGGCGCTGCTGGCCCTATATGTTGGAGGTGGCAGGTTCAAACCCACCCCAGCCAAAAACTGCAAAAAAAAAAAAGAAAGAAAGAAAGAAAGAAACTTAAGTCTTAGCAGATTTACAGGCAACAAAGCAATGGTTTGCAAAAAGATAAAAGATGATAAAGTTAGACTGGCTTCGTCAATTATTAAACATTTGCAGGGCGATATTCCATGCAGGGTTCTGTGCTAAGTGCTACAGGGATGAAACAATCAAATCTACCCAAGAAACGGAAGCGTTTACAATAATAACCACAATTCAGATCTTTCCTGTTGAAGTAAAAGTACACAATTTTTATTCATTTGCCTATTTCAATAAACTCTGAACCATCCTTGATTTTTCGCCTTCTCTTACCTCACCTAGTCTTACAAATTACATCTCCACTAACCTGCAAGTTACGTCCCAAATCGTGTGTCCTAAAAATGAATACAGCAGCCAGGGACAAGACAGAGGATGGGGAATGAAGAGGAAGGTGGAGAATGAATGAATGAAGCATTTCATTTAGCTAAAAACAAGATGAGTGTCCAGGGAGTGCTTGGAGCTAAGATCGTAGCGGCTAGCTAAGCTTTAGAGACAGGGCTGGGGGATGCTGCACCCCTGCCGAGGTCGTCTCCACACTAAGATAAGATTTGGGAATCATGTAGGCAGCGGGCAGCTGAGTCCTTAGGGAAGGATGCAAACATGCGGAACGAAAATGACGTTGAGTGATAGCTACACGGATTGAAAGAGAAAGAGAAGAGGTCATCAGAGAGGGAAAGAGCCAAGTAAAACACAGGACGAGATAATGGCCAGTCTTAAACTACGTAAAATATATGACAACATAATGGCCGATCTTAAACTATGTAGTGACTTTGTTATATATTCATTAACAAATCAACCCCTATCTCTGTAGTTAACCACTTTTGACTAAGACTGCCATGACAATTCAATGGAACATTCCAGAATATTCACTTTAACCAGTAGTGCTGGAAAACTGGATAACCACATGCAAAAGAATGAATTTGTAACCCCTCTTCATACACGTGCAAAAATTAATTCCAAATGAATCAAAGACCTAAACCTATAAAGCTCTTAGATAGTTTGAAGAATAATTTTGCAATTAAAGGCTTAAAGATAAAAAAAGACTTTCTGGTATAGAATTCATAATGTGTAATGGTTTAGCCTTTTAGCTATAAAGTTAACACTCTGAGACTATTTCATAAGGTATTTAATAAAGATACAAGAACATTAACCATCTTAAAATGGTTTCAAAAGACATTTACTCAATACAGCTTAGGGTAATAAAAAGAAAATTAAACATTATGAATGTATCAATAATGCACTTTAAAAGTTAGTTATTATGCAATGTATGATTTTATTCAGATTAATAACAACTTTGAGATATAACTGATGTCCAAAATAATTGTTGGATACAATTCATCTTTTTCATAAAAATTCTAAGAGAAAAAGCATTCATATATAATGGCTTGAAATTCTTAAAACCCATAGCCAGTAATCTTGTCCCATAGAAAACAAAATAAAACAAAATCTCTTTATCTCTTACTGAGGGTTCAAAGATAAGATTTGAGTAGGTTCAGTATTCCATCAACATCATACCTCATTCTGTAGCATATACGTAAACAAGGTACAGAAAAGACCCTAAACCGTGGAACCAAATAAATTCAAATTCAATTTTGAGTTAGACCCTAGTAACTTTGTAACCCTGTGCAATTACTTAATTTGGATGTGCTTCAATTGGTCTCATCTATTACATGGGACACTTAACGCCTATTTTTCAGGATTTTTAAATTATTAACTGAAAGCATGCTTGCAAAATGCACTGTGCCTAGCACAGTTTAAACATTGAACAAAATGGTATTTTTAAAATTAGAATAATAGTCGTATTAGTTTTCCCTATTGGTATCAAAAAATCCTTACAAACTTAGTGATATAAGACAACATCCAGATATTAGCATATAGTTTTACAGGTCAAAGAACAACAGGGTGTGGCTGGGCCCTTAACAAGCTGAAATCTAAACTCTGGCTGGGTAGTGTGTTTCTGAGCCTCTAAGGAAGAGTCAGCTTTCAAGCGCTTCAGGTTGTTGGCAAAACCCAGTCCCTTGCTGACTGTCAAGTCTCAGCTCCCGGAGGCTGTCAGGTATCTGAGCACAGCCCACTGCAGGGATGGAGAATCCCTCTCCTGTTTGAACCGGCTCACATCCCTGTCTCTGACCTCTAGGCACAGGTTTAAAGCGTTCACATGATTAGGTCAGGCCCACCTGAATAACATCAGCAGTACCGTGTACCAAGCCCTAAAAATGGGATGAGGTCCTACTCCCCATTCCAGGAATTATACAGGGCACGGAAAGCACGACTTTGTAGCTTTTAATTAGATACCCTCTACAAGATCACTGAAAAACGTAAATGGTCCATGTGAAACTAAATAATAGTTTTGCAAAATCTCAACATAGAGAAAACACAGAGACGAGGTCATGCTACTCAGGATTTGGAAATACATTTTAGTATTTTTGTTTCTGCTTCATGCAGAACTAATGGCCCTTCCAGAGCATTTGCGTGGTGGTAGGAGGTAATGCTGTCTCCCTCAGAGCCAACTAAAAGAGCAGAGCCTTTGTTCATAACCATTGTTCCTATGGCCCCAAATCCAGTAAGGTGGGGGCCACTGAATTAGTCTATTTCACTGTATTCAATCCAAGCTTATCTTAGTGGTTCTAATTTTATGTGCTACTAAATTGAAGGTTCAGCACAGCAATCGAACCCATCTATCATTGGCATTGTTTCTGAGGATGACTCACCACTAGCAATGTCGGAAGTCTTAAACCACTCAAATTTAAAGATAAAACATTTAATTGATTGTTAAATGTCAAAACGTATCTGAGAACCCTAAGTAAGGAGTCATTCAAAGCACGGATGGGTCTGTGTATCTACAATGTAATGGTGTAGGATTCACGTACATAATCAACTGACAAATAGTGAATTCTACACGCTGGGCCAGGCACAAAGAGCACGGAGCACAGAGAGCACCACACTCTCGGCTCCCTGTCTGTCTAATTCTGCTCTCCATGGCTGTTACTGTCACAAAGGTTTGAGATTTTAGGCTTACACTTGAACAACTATCTTTTTTTAAACACCTGCAATTGAGGCCATGTTTTCACAGCCCAAATAGCTGTGCTTTGTATTCCTGGAAACCAACAAAGAAGGCTTTGAAGACGCATCAAATAAATTGTGTCCAAAAAAAATGACAGTTAACGTCAGAAACAGTCTGTATGTGTTACACATAAAACACAGCCGAGGAGTCCGGCAGCACACATAACCAGGAACCACTGAAGACGAGTGACGCCCAAGATCTAAGTCCTTCTTGCTAAGTGTAGAAGTCATTAAGCTACTTGTGAAGTATTTCTAATTCTTCCATTTCTGAATAGGGTCCCTGCCCCCTTGAAGTACCTATGCTTGGACAATGAAATATAAGCCAGTGTGACACCGTAGACCATTGGGCAGAAGCTGTAAGTCAAAGTCTGAACTTGGCCATAAGTGTCTCCCAGGACCAGCAATGTTTCAGATGTCAGAAATGCATCAGCCTCAGGTCTTAAGTGAGAACAGCCATCCCTACACACCCATCCAGCCTCAGGGAACAGTATCGGGTCATAAGAATGAGTAAATGGACGGTTGTTATTACAGGGTAAGGCAGTTGATTCTGACCAATCCTCTCACTAAACAAAAGTAGGTCTCTCAGCTTGTCAAACTGGGTGTCAGCTCAGAACAATGGGGGTGACTGAGGAAAATGCTCACCTTCTAGCTGGATTATCTGGACCAGTCTTGCTATACACACTCACTGTTTTCCATGTAACTTAAAATAATACAATAAAGTATTATGAGGGAAAGGAAGAAACCATCCTTGTTAAGCAGAATCTCAAAGACAGATGACTCAGTCCAGAGACTGGACCATGCGAACCAGAATTAAGAGCACTGGAAGAAATGCTGATGCTGGGGCCAAACCAAATCTGGATGAGAATTTGAAGATGTCTTAAATTTAAGTTTAAGAAGCTGTCCAGTTGATTTCTTTGTACCCTTCGTAAGAAATATTGGGTTAGGGCCAGAGACTGTAGACCAATGTTCACATTTCATTTGTGAAGCACAGATGTCTTTAGTTTTGATTTGATTAGGATTGGCTGGCCTTTAAAAATTAATAAACTTCTCATAAAAACTGAATTTTCCAACAACTTTTGAAAAATAATTGGAATATCTGGCAACTCTGGTTTTAAATACTTAGATGGCAATAATCATATAAAACTTGGCTCCCTTCACAGAAAGAACGTGCCCCCCAACCCTTTAGTCTCCATTACTCTGAACGTATTTCTTTTCTCCATAATTCTGAACTTATTTCTTTATTTTTCCTGCTTGCGGGAGGCATTTGAGTTTGGGTCTTCTTGTTCTGATGCCCGTTACACAAACTGTCTATTACTCTCAGGGAAAAGGGAAAGCTATTAAGAGAATGTTGGACCGAAGAATTACATAATCAAATCTAATTAAAAGTTGAAAATCTGAGTGGCATCTGTGGTTCAAAGGAGTAGGGCGCCAGCCCCATATGCCGGAGGTGGCAGGTTCAAACCCAGCACCGGGCAAAAACTGCAAAAAAAAAAAAAAAAAGTTGGAAATCTGGCTATATGGAAAATAAGATACACCCAAATGTTGATTTGGGCAGCACGATATTTACTGGTCGGGCAGATAAGTGACCGAGTGACACACGGGCTGCATCAGAGGTCTGGCCGAACGTGCCAGGCACATTTCTATAGTAGGGGAAGCTGTCACTCGGTTTCAGTGAATTGTTATCATCAGGAATTTCTGCCTGGGGTCACCAGAGATGCCATTTTTAAAAGAGAACATAGAAATTCACATTTCTATTGGAAATGTCTTGATTTCTAAATGTTTCAAATTAATCATTGATTTTACAACAAAAAGAGGCTAATGAGTTAGGTTGATACCTGTGAATTCGAGGGCAGAATTAGAATCAGAAGACTGGACAGTAGAGAGAATTTGATAAGTTATTCTCAGGTGGATTTTTTGTTCTTGCAGCTTGACAAAAACTGACATCATTCACCATATAAGGGAAGACCAGGAAAAGCAGGTTCTGTTGGCAAAATTACAAGTTTTGGGCTTGGCACCTGTGGCTCAAGTGGCTAAGGCGCCAGCCACGTACACCCAAGGTGGTGGGTTCGAATCCAGCCCGGGCCCACCAAACAACAGTGATGGCTGCAACCAAAAAAAATAGCCGGGCATTGTGGCAGGCGCCTGTGGACCCAGCTACTTAGGAGGCTGAGGCAAGAGACTCGCTTGAGCCCAGGAGTAGGAGGTTGCTGTGAGCTGAGATGCCACAGCACTCTACCCAGGGGGACAGCTTGAGGCTCCTGTCTCAAAAAAATAATAATAATAAAATAAAATAAATTACAAGTTTTGTTTCTAGGAGTTGAATTTGTCAAACTGATGTATGAGAGAACCAAGTTCATCATTTGTCTCTTCGTCTGTTCAATCAACACGTGATTCCAATTTACCTTTTAGAAATAATGTATAGAGTCCTGGAGATAGAACACCTGACAAGGGCTCATACGTTTTGTCCTTAAAGATCTTAGATTCTGGTGGATGGATAACAGAGTTGCAGAACCGTGTGTTAATGTTATGCCAAATATACTCATTAGTGATGTGTTTGATAGAAGCGTGGGAAGGTGAGGGGATGGTGGTCCGGTAAGGCTTCCAGGAGCAACGACATCCTAAACTAAAACATGGAGAAGGAAAAATGTGTTCCCAGTAGATGCAATAACCTGTATAAAGGACCACAGGCTAGGAAAGCCGGGCACATGAAAAAGTAAAACCTGGAATAAAGTCGTAAATCTGGACCATCGAGTACAAAATAGTGACAAGCGGTGAGAGATGAAGCTGGATAAGTGATGAGATGCCCGTGGCTGCATGAGCTCCGAACTTGATCTGAAAGCAATGGTCATGGAAGGGAGCTGGACAAGGATGAGCAAATTACACAGCGTCAGGGCTAGGGATTACAGTTTTTCAATTAGCCAGATAGAGGTCAATATTTGAGGTTGCAGAATGGAATGAAATTGTTCTGGGAAAAATCACGACGGTCAAATATTGAAAGTACAGAATGGTGGGGTGCACCCACACTTAGACAAGAGTAACCAAAGAACAAACCTGACCAAGAAGGAGAGGGCAAGAAAGAACTGGGACAAAGGAGTTAGGAGAGGAGGCACATCCACCGTGTCAAAAAGAGAGGAAAAGGCGCTCTGAAGAGATGTTGCCATCCGCAGGCCAGACCCAAAGAGCGCAGAGCAAGGTTCGGAAACAAACTCTGAGGACAGAATTCCACACATTTATCAATCCCTCCCGTGAGCCAATAATTTTCTAATTCAACCTCATTCGGCTTTAAGAGAAGCTCTTAACTGGGATTTTCATGCAGTGGAAGTACTTGATTGTGTACAAGCTCCTAATTGCTAAACATCAGAAAACCAAAGCCGCCTTTGTACTCTTCCAGGCTGGACAGACTTTACAGGCTCACAAGCCTGAGTTTGCTCACTTGTATTCAGCCCTGGACTCTCTCTATGTCTCTACAATGAAGAAAAAAATGGTTTTAGAGTTCTGTGCCAGGAACCTTAGTTTGTACTCTACTTTGAAACAAGCCACACACACACACAAAGTAGAAGAAATTTCAAGAGACATTTGAGACCGAAAGAACATCACAGTCCCCTCATCTCCCCGTTTTGGAAACTGAGGCACAGAGATAATAATTGGCCAGACCAAGGTCATACAGATTTTATAGTGAGAATAGGGTTTTTCATGTATGGAATAGTGGGGTTTTTGTACTCAGGTCACTGCTTTGACATCACAGTCTCCTCTGATCAAATGGAAAACTCTTTTTCCTCTCAGCGAGCCTTTAAAATGAAAATATGATCAGTTCCTTACCAATTTAAGATCCTCCAGGTTTATCTTGTGGTCTCTGTCAGGCATTCTAATATAATATGTATAACATTGTTTTAAAGGAAATCACCCTTTTAATCTCTCTAAAGAAAAAAATTTGGAACAAGCGGCGCCTATGGCTCAAGGAGTACGGTGCCAGCCCCATATACCAGAGGTGGTGGGTTCAAAACCAGCCCCAGCCAAAAACTGCAACAAAAAAAAGAAAAGCTCTGGAACAAAAGAAACAGCTCTGTTATTTTTCTATCCTTAAAATTATACATGTGGTGAAATTTTATCTACTATTATACCATATTCAGAATTAAATTAGTTTTTTTATAATCAATTATTTATGCAAATGTAGACAATCTTCATGTCAGTTTCTACTAGGTGTTAACTATAATATTAAACATATTTTCATAAAGTTACGTTCAAATCCCACCACAGCATTATTACAGAATAGTTTCAAGTTCTTCAATAGTTGTAGGTAGACATATTTTTAGTTTGAGTATTATATAACTAAAGTGTAATCATGACTGGACAGGGAAATTGTATTAAATATTATCATAGCCACTGAAATTAATGACAAATCTAAAATTTACTAACATTTGTGAGAAGTCCTAGTACATTTTTCTATGATTATACTGTGCTAAAAATAAGGTTTATCACTACCACATTTTAGAAACAGAAATTACAAATTCCTAAGTGTCAGGAAAAAACCTGGTACAATTATAATTTTTAAGCACTTAAAGGACCTCTTATCCTCATTACATTATACAAATGCTTCTGGGGCTATACAGCATGGTAACTTGAGCTGATCACTTCACTGCTTCTCAAAGTATGGTCCACAGATCAGCGGCACAGCCATCACCAAGGTGCTAGTTAGAAATGCATCACCTTGAACTTCATTTAGACATTTCGAATCAAAACATGCATTTTAACAACTACCATATAGATGATCCATGTGCACACTTTGCAAACTAAGGAATTGAGACATAGAAAGGTTAAGTAACTTTTCTATTACAGAGTTAGCAGGTGGGGTGGACACTGACAGTAGCTTACTAATTATTCAACACATCCTTCTTTTTAATAAACCCCCAATTTTATTTAGAATGGAAATGTGTCCAACACCAGTAGGACATTCACTTTAACAGATGTCCATCAGCGAGTATGAGAAGGCCTGTTTTTCTGATGGAAGGAACGAGATGCCATCCCTTCCTTGATTCTGGCTTTACACATGGATGAAAGGGCTGGAGCCACAGCAGCCAGTTTGGGGTCGCAAAGCAGTAAGCACAGGGAACAAGTCAACACTCAGGAAGAGGATGAAAAATAAAAACATTCTGTGTTCTTTATTTAAGAACTCAGGCAGCACTAGGTGCCAGCTACTTCTAGACTTCCTGTTTGTGAGAAAAACTGACCTCTATTGAAGTCATCATATTTGAATTTTTCTGTTATTTTCAGGCAAACACATCCCTAACTCGTCAAATCTACCCATGGTATTTTCTTACCTATATTTGATTATCTCATTCAAATGCTAGGGAGTAAACTTTCCTTCATTTCCAGCTGGCATTAACTACCCAGAATAAAAAAACACTGGAGATTATTACAGATTATTACATCCTCTTCTGATGTCTTTAGACAGAAGCATGTGAAGTGTCACACCACCCTCTCCAAGCAGGTGGGGAAAAATTACAGAGATGACAGACCACAAAACAGTTCCCCAAAGGGAAGGGATCTGATGGGGAGACATCTGCTTTACGCCCCACTGACTTGCACATCCACTCACTTAAGCATCCACCTGCCCACTTTCCTTATCTGCTGATAGGTTTTTCTTAACATCCCAGCTGTTTCAAGGCCGTGGCAACAGAGGCAGAAATCGCAGCTTCCCCCTGCACCTGGTGGCACTCAGATGTCTGAGAGTGAGATGCCTGGATTAGAAGCTGTCACCAAAAATGACAAAAGCCAGACTGGGTGTGGTAGCCCTGAAGGAGAATGGCAAAGCGGCGACTTCAGTGTGACAAGCATGTAAATGTGCATGTCTCCATCCTGCGTCAGCAAGTGGGTCCCACGGGGGTTCTCATCATCCCTGAATTTCACAGATAATAATGTGCATTTCAATGACCCTCCCTGCTAAAGCTATGAATCACACCCTGAGTTTGGCAGGGGCCAAAAATACCAGCCCTTCGGTTTACCAAGGAAGCTTAAAGGAACTACGTTGAAAAGCACCGTTCACTACTCACTACCTCACTCCACCTGTCCCTTTCTCTAGGACTTCAGACACTCTTTTTATAATGTATACGTTTTGGAGAAGAATGAGTCAATTTCTGATATTTTATCTATTTTAAATAGTGATGTACTTGTGTGTATTACTAATAATATGTTCCTATGTATGGTTTTCTAATTGTTTATCTTTGATCCTGGAAATCTGTAATCACTCCTAAGTCAGAAGCTACTCAAAATGAAGGGGGAAAAGGGATACCGGGTCCTCAGTCTTCATTTTCAGTTATCAAGGGCCTTAGCGGCTGTCTTGGTAACGCTTTGCTGACTGCCTCTTTAAAAGAGCTCCGCATTCACGTCCATTCCTTTATATTCTCACCACACAAACGCACCCCATTGAGTCTCAAGACTCTGAAGTTTCTCTCCATCTAGTGGCTGCTGGACAATTCACCTGCAGCTCCACCAAGCACAGGCATCAGTTTCCCATTTTTCGCTTCAGTGATGATCCCTGCATGCCCTAGATAACTAATGAAATCTATTCTCTCGCTTCCCCCCACCTGACCCGAACGCCAGCCTTGCAACTCCATTTTCTTTTAATTAAGACTTCCTCTCCTGTGGTATCCAAATTGTAATCTTTCGTATAAGCCTGGCTGGCATTTTTAGCCTATTGTTTTTTTTTTTTAATTGAAAATGTGCACAGTTTATATAATCATGATAACAACAGAGAATGTGTTCCAGTTACCTCGATGCCCACATTAGGGCGAACTTGCTTAATTCTATAGTAACAGCCTTTAAAAAAAAAAAAAAGTCATACAATTGAAAAAATGTAGACTCTCCAACCAAAAAAATCTTAGTAACTTAGCATCATTCACTTCAAATTCTAAAATCTTCTCACAGTAAGAGTAACAGGAAACTGTTCCTTTCTCTCTAAAATTCCCCCATCACATTTCTCTCCTCCTCTAAATCCCTCTTCCAATTCAGGTTTGGAGTTCTCTTCTGCCCTGGCGCACGATTAACACACATCAGTATAAAAACACTTGATCCTTTTACCTTCCTAATGGAGACCAAATGCCTTCCCAATACTTACTAAAACACTTTAGGTCTCCTTACGAAGCATGACTTAAATAATGGGCTTTGGAAAGCTATCAGAAGACGTACATAATTCCTATCCTTTCCTCAACCTTCTGTAACCTTGAGATGTAACTCTCCTCCTCTACTCCCAGACAAAATCCAATTGCACCATTTATTATATCATATTGCTAAAATATTCATAAAGTTATAGACTTTGCCAATGCCCTATTTTGACATATTTTTCTATAGATACTCTATGTATATATAAGAAGAAATAAAGCTGTACATGTTTTTAAAAATCAAAATAGTAATACCCTTACTAAACTTGTCCAGTAAGAACCCTGAAACGCTTCTACACAGAAAAAAAAAAAAAAATGGCACTCCACATGTCCCTGAAACATTTTGCATTCGTTCATCTAAAAAGCTGCTAAAAATCTCAATGTTAATAAAGATATTTATTTAAAAGATGCCCTTATAGTACTATTTTTTCCAATTTTATATGAACGTACTTGTTTCCAACATGTTTTATTAAAATAAATAAGAATATAAAGAAGATGAAATAAATTTAACTCCTATGTTAAATTAAGATTATGCTTTTAAAATGATGTGATACAAACACCCTAAGCTATCAGAGCTACCACCCAACATTAGTTACTTAAAATGCAAAATCCAATGGAGAATCTGCGTGTAAGCTGATGTCCCTGCTTTGATAAGCTTCTGTATGAAATCGTTTCATACTTACACATGAGTTTTTATGCTTGTCATACCTTTTTCGTAAATGATAAGATCCAGGCCTCCTAGGAGGAGGGTATTTCAAATTGAAAACAAATATTTAAGGAATTCTGTGTTGTGTTCATCATTGATAATTCGAAAGAAACTTCACACTCATTATCACTCACTATATTACTCTTCATACATTTAATTTTGGGGGGGGAGGGGGTTGAATTGGATCTCTAGTAATTTTTTCATTCACCTGTAGCTCAACACAAATTAATGCAAGGTAGAAAGTTAGGTGTTCCTTAAGAAGACAACTGAGGAGGGTGCCTCAGTGTCCACTGCCTCAGTCCCTCTGAGAAGGCCATTCTTAACATAAATGCCCTTGACCTTCCTGCTAAGACACAGAAAGATATACTCTCTGCGTTTAAACTCTTCTGTAACCATCATAATTTTCAGCCTGACAGTAAATATATCAGAAATCACTCTTTCCTTTACGAAACAAGACTTACAGTTTAATAAAACAGAGTGATTATACAGAATTCTTAATTAAGGAAAGGAAGACGGAACCACTGTCTAGAACACACAAGAGTCAGGAAGAGCCAAAAAACGGTATGACAGGAATTTATGCAAAGACTGGGTCTTGTTCTTCATAATGTTTTCACATTTAAAATAGTGCTTGGCAAATCCTCAGCCCTTGGGAAGCAGTTGAAATGAATGAATTATGCTTTATAGCTACAAATTCCACCGATATGGCTCAAGTTAAAGTGATTTCTTACTTCAAAAGCCGGTTCTTCTAATGAAACATGGGTTGTACCGTTTTGCATTAGTTTGAGAATGATGGCATATCTGCTTCATACATCCCCAAGGGGCTCTGTCCCCTGGAGGACCAACACCACAACGTGTAAGTCTTGATATCCTGCAGAGTATGTGGCGTGTCACAAGCCTTCAGTATACACATGTTGAGAAAGAACATGCTAGAATAATTTCATTTGACTATTTCCATGTTAACACATCAAAAATGAGTGAACGGCCGACGAACCCACCCCTCACCATCTTCACGATCAATAGAGATTTCTACTACGATAGGATTGAGCTGTTGCAATCAAAAAAAAAAAAAAAACACTAAAATGAACGACTCTGTCATGCCTGGGGTCTACTTTATCCACTATGTGTATTAAGTAGGAAAAAAAAAGGAAAACTTTGACAGCACCTGAGCTTAAGTGATAGAAAGAGATGAGAAATATCATGAGTGAGGCACGTTTATGCCTGAAAGACCCCAAATTCCTATCCCTCAAAATGATGACTGCGGACAGCACGGTTTTCATAACAATCATTAAAAGAACAAACCGTGGTTAACCAAAAATGTCTTCAGGTGAAAACCAAGCCCTGGTGTGAGTTTCTTAAAACATCAGTCGTATTTTCTGGGTCGTGCACCTTCACGGCGTTATCTTGAATTATCCTGGTGCCGTCACACCCTCTCTCTGCCTTTCCTAGGAAATACTCTATTCATTTAGTTAAATAGCTATGGATCTCGTCGAAACAGCAAACTGAGAAAAAGGGCTGCAAAACTCCCTCACTCTCAGTCTTCCTGAAGAAGCCTGTCCTGGTACCATTCTGCAACGGGGAACAGGCAAGCCACACTCAGCATGACTGAGAGGGTGAAAAAAACACCAAGATGTGCATTAGTCACGCCTAAAAATATTAACAAGAATCAAAAACCCATGTGCAACACGAGCACGCTTCTGCTCTAACCCCGCGCACACCGAGATGAACTTCATCAGCACACTGTCTGCACAGTCCATGGAGAAGTGGGGCAGCCCGGGGACAAAAGGGAAGAAACTGACTTTGAAGCTGTGTCCACAGCCTCCAGCTTCCCGGCGGCGCGCCACTCCAGGCAGGCAGTGCCTCTCTGCTTTCTATGTTTCATGCCTTCCACAAAATAATTTTAAATAAATAAGAAATGACAAAATGACTTGATATGGCATTTACACTTTTATGAAAAGCTAGTGACACACCTGTGTGAAATCATCCCAATTTATTTCCACTTTCTCACTTATGAAATAATCAAAGGCAGTGTTCTCCGCGACCTTTAGCAGACTCAGGAGGGTAGATCTGGGGCAGAGCATGAAAAAGACTCTGAAATCCTCTTGTGCCCAAGGCTTATTCTGAAGGTTATCCTATTCTGGGAACGTCTGGAGACCCCAAAAGTCTGAATCAAAAGGGAAGGGGGACTGGAGTCTCAGCACCCTCATGCCTCTGCTGAGTACAAGCCTCAACCAGCCACCTGAGCTGGGAGGAGAAGGACAAACATCACCGCTTTTCCAGAAGCAGAGGCACCAACATCTGGAGTTCACCCTGCCTTAATCTAAGGCCAAAACTATGCAGCAGCTGAGCTCAATCTCTTTTTCTACTCATCTTGCAACCTCCCTGCCCTCTCCCTTCCCTTTCCCCCCTTAATTTTATATACTGAGGTTTCAGACTTTTCTAGTGTGTTCTTTCCCTCTTGATGTCTCCATCCCTGCCCTTGCCTTAAAGCCAGTGTGATACTATGGAACCCTGACCATACACTCCACAGGTGCAAGACCCAGACGCTCCAGGCTAGGCTGACAGACATGCTTTCCACTGGGCATCCCTAAAATCATCATCTATGACTTACGGTGAGTTCATATTCTGCAAGTACAACTTTGCTTCATTATCTGTCATGAACTGATGCCAAATTGCTATATGTCATGATAATAATTATGAAGAACAATAAATACCCATCTTTATTTTGTTTCTCATTTTGATTTCAGAAATTTTGTACGTAGACAAAAATGCGCCCAAATATATAAGAACCACACAAACATCTCCTTTCTTTAAAATTACATGATATGTGCTCTAAGCTTATTATTTTCTTAGCAGTCAAAGCTTTTATAAATTCAGGAAAACTTTCTATGTATTTTTAGTAGAAGGCGGCTTAGGACCAACAATAATAGATATAGATAATATCATCTATAAAGTTCATGCTCTTTTTTGCCACTGTCCATTAGATGTAAAAAATAAAATAAACCCCTGACAAAGCAGTCGATTACATGATTTTGTCCCCATTTTACAAATAAAGAAACCAAAGCAAGAAGAGGCTGCTAAAAGCAGAGCAGTGAATACGGGGGAGCAGCAGAATTCAAAATCTGAAGCGGGCACTGAGCTTAGCAGTTATTTTATGAAGTAATACAATGCTCTTCGGAGGTCAGGATCTCTCTGAGGTTCTGGGAAAGATTATATTTTTCAGTATTCATTTTGTCCCACTGAATAGCCTGTATTTCATTTTTATAAATTTGAGAGTAATAAAACCCATGGACACATGTTATCACACATCTCTCTACAGCCTGAAGATAAATACACAAGAGCGGAGTTGGAGACTGACTGTCAGACCCTAAGTCTGTGATGAGACCATGTTTCTTTTTTCATGACTTTAAGCAAGAAGCCTTTTCCAGGTTTCAGAGCATAAGACAAGAGTGCCAGGTGGGGAGGGTGCAGAGATTCTCTCTAAGCCACCTCCTTGAACAGCTTTTCAAAATGCAGTTAAGTACTCAATCTAGATTTTCCAGACTGAATTATAATTTAGATTCCAAGGCTTGTCATTTCTAATAGTTGTCACCGCTGAGCACGGTGGATGTCAGCTGTCATAAATATATGAGTCCTGTCTACACATTCATTTTTCCAATGACCTTATAAAATTTGTCCAAAAAACAGATGTTGCTCCTTTTATTCATTCAACATTCTGCATGCCTCTTATTAAATGTCAAAACCCAAGGGTGGCACCCCCTAAATGTTAGCTCCGATTAGTAAAATGAAGCCACGATGAAAACTTGACTCAGTCTTTAGTTCTCGCTAAATTGTATGCGTGGTCCTGGTAGATAATTTTTTAAGGCAAACCCATCTCAAGCATCCACACCCACAATTAGGTAAGACTACCAAATGCATCAGGCATACCAATATTTTCTTACACGCTTTAAGAGAATATTAGTTCCCAACATAATATTCTTCATGAAGAACTTTACTTTGCCAGTCCTAACAACACTAATACCTATCAATTACGTGTCATATTGTGCTTTCTTAAGATTTTAAACACACAATATCCCAGTAGAATCCCTCCTCTCATTTCACAGATGAGTCAATTAGTCACAGACAGAACAAATGGCTCACCCCAAATCACACAGAATTAGCTTATGGTAGACTCACAGGTAACGAAAGTCAGGAATTTGAGTAATCGATGTCAGTGTTTCAATTCATCCAAAAAATCAACCCTAAATATGCAGATGTCAGTGGTGCAAGGCTAGCATGGTACTTATTTCATTGATTTTAAAGATAGGTAAGTGCTACAGTTTATTCCTTTCATGAAAGCACACTAATACATTTTTCAGTGAATTAATAAAAGTTGAACTTTATTGAAAAGGTATTTAGATGAGGGCCTTCGACATGTCAGGAACTGTTCCTGATGCTTTAGATACCAGTGAACTGAGGAACAAAATGGGAAAAAATCCTGGACTTCATAGAGTCCATCTTCTAGCAAAAGAGGCAAAAATAAGCAGGGTAATAGCTAAATAAATAACCATTCTTGTATATTAAAAATAAATGCTTTATGAAAACAACAAAAAAATGAGGCAGAGTAAAAGGCATCAGGACTGCTGGGGGATCGACAGAGAGGAGTATTTATTAGGTTGGTCAAGGTGGGCTTTATTGGAAAGGTTAGATCACAGATTGAGCTGCAATGAACAATCCATGCAAATATCTTTTTTGCAAAGTGATTCTTGGTCTTTTGGATATACTCCTAGTAGGAAATTGCAGGATCCAACGGCAGGTCAGATTGTTCACTGCATCTCAATATGTAATAGCCAAGTCAGGGAAGAAGCCCAAGTGCCCATCGACCCATGAATGGATTAATAAATTGTGGTATACATATACCATGGAATACTGTGCAGTCTTAAAAAAAGATGAAGCCTTTACCTCTTTTATGTTTATATGGAGGGATCTGGAACATATTCTCCTGATTAAAAATAACTCAAGAATGGAGGAAAAAGTATCTAATGTACTCAGTACTTCTATGAAACCAATTATATTTACTCATACTTTCTTATGAAAGATAGATCACAACTATAGCCCAGGATGAAGGAGAGTAATGGAGTGGGAAGGGAGGGGATCAGGGAGGGCTGACAGAGGGAGGGTAAAAGGTGGGACCACACCTATGGAGCATGTGACAAGGGTAAAAGTCAAATCTGTCAAGTGTAGAACATAAATGTTTGGCACAATAGTCAAGTAAATGAGGTGAAAGCTATGATGATTGGTTTGATATAACCACATCAGACTGTATAAAAAACCCCCAGCACATTGTACCCCACACATGCATGAATGTATTCATGATCTATGTGTATTTGACTTAATAAAATTAAAAAAAAAAAGAAAAGAGAGCGTCCTGGTGCCAGAAAGGAAGCGGATGTGACTGAAGCAGTGTTAGCAGGGAGAACTGTGTAAGGTGAGGCCGAAGAAAGGGGGACAGATGAAGGGAGGCCTTGCAGGCCGACACGAGAAATCAGCTTTTGTTATAAATGAATGGGGCACCACTGCAGGGCTTTGAACATGTGAGGGGCATAATCTGAATTCAATTTTTAAAGGGATCTATTATTAATCATTAAATACCTTAAAATTTTTATCACTCATTATATAATCTTTGCCATACTCATGACTCATAACAGACTCTCCTCCTCTCAGAATAAAATACTATTACTCCCATTTTCCCACAGAAAATATCAAGTCTCAGCATGTCTAAGTAACTTGTCTGGGGCAACACCTCCTAAGTAGGAGAGACAGCGGGAAGAAACAACGGTTCTAATTCACAGTTCAAAACTGGTTCCTCTGGCCTAAGGACTCATCTATATTAAATTTATAAAGAGAAAACATGGTAGGTAAGAGTCATTAACCGGATTATCCATCAGTAGAGCTTTTCAGTTTGATGTATTAAAATGGAATCAAACTCATTTTCCCTAACTATGAGTTACAGGGACATAATGACACAGGTAATTTCCCTGAACTTTCTATTCAGAATGACAGACGCACATTCAGGCTGAGAATTTTGAATTCGGGTAATTGCAATGCAAATTTACAATGGTACATTTAGAAAGTTATTCAAAGTCTTCAATTATTGTCATTTCTTGACTGTCTAGTCAACACCGAGTAACCATGCCGAATACACTGCATCGATCACATTTCATGCTCATCAGAAACTCAAAGCATGGTATTAGAAATCCCATTTTATAGACGATAGGTCTGGCTCCAGAGAAGCCAAGAATGGAAGTTCACAATTCCTAAGAACCAGAGGTGGGATTTTACCTAAATCTTCACAGTCTACCCAGCTTCTCTGCACACTAAGTCTCCTGCAGCGTGACGCTCAATGTACCCCCTCAACATTCCTCACTACAAGGTCAGCCAGAGATGAGTAGTCCCATTTTCCAGATGATTAACTGTTCAAAGTAAAATTAATCATGCATCAGCATTTATTTATGGCCACGATATGCAAATCGATATTTAGCTGCTGAAAGAACAGAGGATTTATGATACTCGGTGAGCTTACAATCTTACTAAGGTAACAAGAGACACATAAAAATGTCATAAATCATACAAGACAGCCTATACTAAGTACAAATGTGACATAGAGCCAACAACTGCTGAAAACCAAACTCAACAGAGAGAGAAATGAATCCAAGGACTTCGATTCAGTTAAGAAAGAACTTTACTAAAGAGACTCAGTGTTGTGATGATTTTTTTAAATTTGAAGTTAATATGAAGGTACAAATGTTTAGGTTACATGGTTCTCACTTTCAAGGTCAAGTGCAAGTTGTAGTGGAGCCCCTCACCCGGGGGCATGATTTTTATAGGAAAGGCAAGGTTTAGATCAGCAGAGAGGACCAGAAAAAACCATTCCAGGCGAAGGGGATCACTTAGAAAGGCCAAGGGAACAGATGGAAAAGAATTCACAAGCGAAAATGAACAGAAGCATCTGAAGCGCTGGATGAGTGGGAGGTGAGGTAGCGAATGAGGCCAGTGGATCAGAGCGTGGAAAAACTGGTTAAGTCAGGAAGCAAAGGGAGAAGGGGAAGGCTTGATAATTGTTGAACTGCTAGTATGCAGCACGTGTTTTGTGTACTCTTTTTCCCTGTGCAATCCTTGCAACAACGCTATCAGGTAGAAAGCTGGGTATATCAGGGCCATTTTAAATTCTCTTCCAAGGCATAGCTTTGGGTGTATGCGTGGAGCAGAACTCCCGTTTAGATCCGTGTGCCCCCAAGGCCTATGTTCTTCCCAGCGCGCCGCATCACCAAATGCAATGGAGAACCACAGAAAGCATTAGGTTGAGAGCAGAGTAAATATGAAAAGGATTCTAAGACTAAAAGCAGACTAATCTGACTATGAGATATTAGTACAGGTTCAATATCAGAGGTCCAGGGAAGATAGCGAGACCAGAAAAGCTACTTAGTCTATTGCATTAACCCACATAAGGTAGAGAAATCTCTACGTTAGTGTGAGCAATGGAATAAAAAGGATGCAAGAGATATTCAAAGGCAATATAAAGAGATCACGGCAATATTAAGTCTTTATACAGGCAGTTTCTACTATACAATCAGACACTCAGAGGGTAAACGTTCTTCCTAAAAACTCAGAGACTAAGTTGACAGTCTGGCTTGAATATTTTAAGATTGTTTTGGACAGCACATAATTTATTTAAGATATTAAAGTTTATGGCTGAGAAAATCTATGATCCCTCCCTGGGAGTTCTCTCTTAAAATGCAGTCAAAATTCTCTCTTAAAATGCAGTCAAAAATTCAAGTCAAAAACTAATAGCAAATAAATGGCATATCATTTAATAAGTTGGGTCTCTAACTTTTTCTTACTCCTGGACAATTCAAACCACACAACTGCCAAAGATGTATATAAAATTGACAACCACCTATATTTTTCAAAGGAGTTACTTGCATAAATGTTCAGGGCTCTAGGCAATACACATCTTTCCAAGCAACTTAATCTTGTAACAACCAGACTAACTATATGAATCCTTGATTAGCATCAAGTGTTCAACTAAGGTGTCTTAAGTTTGTATTAATATTGAAAACAAACATCTTAACAATTATGAAATATACATGTGATAATTAAAATTTAACCAATTATCCTACCCTGATTTCCTTTACTTTTTTGATGAAAATAGACTTCTTTTTCTGAGTTGAAAATTAACCAAAATTGAAACTAAACCATGCCATAATCCAATAATTTAGGCCTATACATACTGTGTATCTAAAACATCTTTGAAAAGCTTCAAGAAGGCCAAACCTGTGCTTTAGTTTAGAAATATCATAGACATGTCATAGACATATCATAGACATCATCATAAAATCCTAAAAGGTGTTTCTGTCATATTTCAACCCAGATAATCTTATATTTTTCTGTTCCTTATTCCTGCATATATAAACTGTTGTAAAAGAATCACAAAAGAGAAAAAAGATATTATACAAGCACATCTGCTCAATAATGTTAGACTTTAATATACTACAAGTTAAAAAAACTTAGCCTTTAGAAATAAAGTAATTTTTTAAAAATAAAGTAATTTAAAAACTTCATACAGGAAGTCTGGGTTCCATATACCTCTAGGCATTCTATGAAAGGTATCTTAAATACATACAAGTATACAAAAGGAATAACAGATAATGTTTATTCCACATACTTCACTTACTATTATCTACTACCTTAAAGAAATATTGATGCATTCATATATCAAATATATTAAAATGGGAATATTACTCTTAACTTTGAAAGGCATTATTTTGTGAGAGTTTAAAGAAAGGAAAACTATTTTTACCTCCCAGTCCTGGTCTAAGCCGATTATCGTAGCCATCCAGAAGTCTGTCTAGAATTCTCGTAAAGATGGTGATGTTATTTTTAGCCTCATCTTCTTGGATGTTAGCCAGCACCAACCTAAACAGATAATTTTGTAAGCTGATATATATATATCACATGTGTGTTTTGCAAATGCCAACATGCTCTCCTTCCTTAATTTGAATTTTAAGGCTCCATAAGCTATTAGTGTCATCACCCATTTTCCTCCTTTTCTTCACTTCTATAAACACCAGCCTGTCTACAGAGAAGATAAACTCGCTATTGAAAACAGATAGTAAACAGTACACTATCACAAGTTCAAGTTCGAGGTTAACATTGTTCCCGCTTTCTTTCAGTTAGCACTCTATGTGGACTCTTCATTTTTTTTCAACATCCATCCCTAGAATGTATTATGATCGCAGATTCTTCCATGCATAGTGCTATTCTGCAGTTAGAAAAATGTAATAATCAAAGGGACTCCTGCAATACTCTTCAGTGTTCTGAATATTAATTGCAAAATAAACTCCCTCCTGGGAGGTATAACATTTTTCTATCTCCCTCATAAATGTTTCTTTTTCTCTTTCTGTCTTTTTTCTCTTCTAAACCAGGATAATTTTCTTACTTTGGGTATACCTCCACCCAATGGCCGAGCTTAATACAGACATCAGGGAAACTCCTCTGGCTGCAAGCCAGGCTCTACTGTAGCCAGGAGGTGGAGGTGGGCTCTGACGCCTCAGCCACAGACACAGCTGCAGAGAGCTCAGCTCCCAACTGGTCTCAGAGAGGAGCAGGAAGGGGTGAAGGAAAGATGACAGAACCCAGATGATTTCTTTTTGATGATAAATTTATAGAAAGAACAAATGGTCTTAAAATATTACCAGAAAGGGTTTAGAAATTTTGATTTTTCTCCATCATAAAGCCAGACATTTGATTTTGTGACATCCAACAATTTGGTAGAGAAGCAACTAATGTATAAAACAAAATGTCCCTTTTCACTGCCATTTTTTTTTCTCAGAATGATTCAGAGATTTAAATTACTGGCTCTAAAAAAGAATCATTTATATAATACAATAAAATACTGGCATAAGCATTACCAGCCAAATACAGAACAAAAAACTAGTATTTTTTTGAAATATTAGCTGAGAATTTTCAATGATTATTAATCGATCATACATTGTTCACTCCTTCAAAATCAAAGATTATTGTAATTACATTCTGATCAAGGTGCATTGTGCAAAACAGAATTGACAGTGCACATTTGCATTTAAATGAGTACAGAACTAGTAGCTAAAAATAATCATAATACATAAAAAGTTAGTAGCTAACTTCAGTTTTGGCAGCAGAGAAAATATTAAAACATTGCCATGACTATAAATACTTAAAAATTGATAAGTATACTAGTTTGTACTCCGTAGCCTGAAAAGTTCTTATATTGATTATTTAATTTTAAAACCCATCCCTAAGATGTTCATAAAGTTCTAAACAGATATTTTCACTCAAAAGTATTTCTTAATCACATTTCATATTTTCTCCCTAATGTCAATATGCAATTGTCAAGTAATTAGATATTTTCCAATTGAAAATGAGAGTGTATCCATACATATCTCCTCAATTCTAAAAAAAAAAAAATTATACTTTGACCATTACTTGAACAGGAAATTTAAAAATTAAAAGGGAAATAGAGGCATAATAAAAACTGGTTTTTCTAAAGGGATGGTTATGAGAACATTCTTAAGAAATATGTATTTTAAGGCTGCTGGTGTTTTGAAACTCATACCCTACATCCATTAAGTAAAACATGTCCACTCATGATGAAAACCAGAAAAGACTGTACAACTAAGACAAACTCATTGAAAGCAACAAAAATTAACTTCACGTTTGGAGAGCATAGGGCAAAGAAAATTTATTATATATTTGAAATAAGTATTCCTTATGGCAGCAACCATTTGAGGAAGAAAAGGTCTGTAAATTAATAATATAAAAAGTTGATTAATAAATCAAGCTTTTGTTTTATTGTTTGTGATTTGGAAGTTGTATACTACCTCCACCTAGAGGTTTAAGACTCACACACCACTTGGGTTTTCTCTGTTGACTAAAAAAATCCAAGACCATTATCAAGAAAAGAGAGGAAAATGGAGTGAACACTCCAATCTTTTAGCTGGTACTTCTCTATTTGACTTGAGGGCAGCCTTGTCATTACAAGCACATATAACTTAACCAGTTCAATTCCTCTGCTGCACAAAGAATATTCTTTCCTTTAGGGAATTTTTTTTGTATGAAAAACATTTCTGTTCACTTTTTTATTTTATCACCGAAAACAAGAAGTAGTGAACTTGTTACAGTCTCTGCCACTTCACAGTTCACTTTCCTGGTACAAACCTTTTTCTGAATAATCATTCTTCAAAACACTCTAGGTTCTTAAAAGCCACCCTGTACTGATGGCATTCCCGAAACACACCTTCCCCTGGAATTCAGAGTCAGACACGGTCATCAGCATCTCACCTGGCTGGGTCCCACACTAAGAGCACAAGCAGCAGCAACTGCATGGTGTGGCTGTTCGGGGTTGTCTTCATCGGCGCTCTTTGCCAAGCCATAGAAGGAAACCAAAAGACACTTAAAATCGCCTTCAGTGCCACTAGCCAAGGAGCCCCCCACGAATGTCCTGTTAATTAGGAATTGGACTTAAAGCTTTGGAGATGACTCCAGTGAGCTGAGTGTAGAGTGAGAAAGGGAATTTCTTTCTTTCCTCCTTTTTTTTTTTTTTTTTAACATCAAGGTGACCAAGTAATCAGACCTGGCTATGCCAGGAACTTCCCCCAGCCTCATGGCCAGCAAACACCGTTTCGTGCTCACGTATAATAACACCCGGGATTCCAAACTGACATAGGAGCAGCAGAGACTGGGTTTGAGGGGAGAGTGGAAAGGGGAGGGGAGCGGAGAGGGTTCTTCACGCCACAACCCCCTCAACCAAGACCACCCCCGCAAGCACAGCGGGAGGGGGGCAGGGACAGCCAGCCCACTTTCTCAATTATTCTTTTCATTACAGTGAATTGCGGAGCTCACGTCTTCGCTGCTTCCCTCCCCCTAACAAATAAAATAATTGAAATCAAATCAAATAAAAATCTCCTTTCTTGACCACCCACAGTTGCCCAAGACCACATCTCGGAGGAAGCTAGGTTCGGATCAGGAGCTGCGAAATGACGCCTTTGACAGCTGCTGGGAGCCGAGGACCACAATGAGAGGAGGCTGGAGGCTCGGATCAACCCAGCCGGGCAGGCAGCGGCGATCTCAGCGTGCAAAGTTGGAGACTCTGAGAGAGCCAGGCTAACGCGCTGCCGGGCAGCGGCCGGGGTTTCATTGTAGTTGTAAATATGCTTCTGGGGATAAGTATGGAAATTATTTTTTAAACGGGCTGGGGGAGGAAGGGGGAGAAACGGTCCTCCTCAGTTCCCGGGGAGCACCCGAGACGGGGTGGGGGAGAGCGGGCATGCACACGAGGCGAGGCGAGCGGGAAGGGGTCCCCGCGGGGACCGACGTGTGCGACCCTACCTGAAACAGCGAGCAGAATTCGGTGTTTTCCTCCCTTTGCCCTGATCTTGAAGAGATAGAAAACTTGAGAGAGAGCGAGAGAGAGCGAGAGCGAGCGAGAGGCTGCCGCAGCCGAGTGGGGAGCGACGGGCTGGTGTAGCCGAGGGGAGCGCGCGGAGCGGCGGCAGCGGCGGCGGCGCGAGGTGTAGAAGGAGGCGAAGGCGTTCGTAGTGGCTGTGATGGGCGGAGGAGAAGGAGGAGGAAGAGGAGGATGAAGAGGAGGAGGGGAAGAGAGGGCGGGGAGAGGAGGGGGAGAGGCACCCGGAGCTCGGGTGCGGGGAAGCGGCGTGCGGAGGCGCGGTGCGCGCCGGCGGCGGCGGGCACGAGCCCCGCGCCTGGAGGAGGAGGAGCCTGGCCCGGGAGAAGGGTTGACGAGGTTCCCCGGAACGCAGGGACCCCCCCTCCCCCGCCCCTAGCCCCGGTAACCGACCGCCGCCCTCCCCGCAGTCGCAGCCCGGGGCGGTGTTGGCGCCCGGAGCGCTCGGAGACGCCGCGCCCGAGGAGCGGAGCCCACGCGCCGCTCGGAGCTGCTCCCCGCGGCCGCTGCGGCGCTCCGGGAGGCCCGAGGTCCCCGGGGGGCTGCCGGTGGGTGTTGGCGTGCAGTCGAGAAGGAGAAGGGGCGGGAGGCCTGGACCCCGGGGGCCGCGCCCTGCCGCGCGTCCCCCAGCGTCCCCGGGCTGCAGAGCGACGTGGCTGCCGAGCGGAGGGAAAGAGGCGCCGCTCCCGCTGCAGGGCGAGGGGACGATCGCGCCGTTACTTAGTCATCAGCCATCCACGCAGGACCCAGTGAGAGCATGTGGCGTGGAATCGGCAGGAAGTTTATTTGATTTCCTGAGCCCTCTTCATATCCCACTGGTTCCTGCACACTCCTGCCGTCAGGACCGGGTTCTGCTCTAAGCTTCGAGGGTTGGAGAGTCCCCAGAGCTAGGCGCGGTGAAGACCCTTTGCAGATCGCGCACACCCGGGGAACCCCCCTGCGTACGGCGTCAGCAGTCCGCTCCCCAACCGCTTTTTCCCAGACAGCTTCCTTATCAGGTGATCAAATTCAATCAACAGCTCTAAAAAGTTTACATTACCCCGGAGCCAAAAGGGACCTGGGAGCTTCTACTGTCCGCACCTCGCGGGGGCGGGGACTGGGTCTGTGGTTTCCCCCCTTCGGGGCTTTTTTTTTTCCTGCAAAGGGACTGGTAATTCTCTTCCCATCTCACACTTTGAGCGCCGTTGTGTTTGATCTGTCTCATTGCTCTTCTATTTTATCTGAGGCGATAAAATCCAAAGGTGCGACTGGAACAGAAAAAAGACACGTTTTCCTTTCTGTACCTCATAGGAGACAAATGTCGTGCACGTTCTACTAAAGCAAAGCGGAGACGAGGTTTATCTCTCCCAGAAGTTGTTAGAAACGAGAGACACTTCAAAGGAATAAAAGAGAGAGAAAGCGTGCTGATAGGTTTCCGTCATTTTTATATTCAGAGTCAATATGTGCCACACACTTCAATTTTTTCAGTTATGCACCAAAAATTCAGATGTTTTTCCTAGATGGTGCAGCTATCCTAACAGGCACTGCTAATCTATAGTAAATTTTAGCTTTGCTTTGAAGATGATGTGAGGAGAGTAACACCTTTACATTGTAAATATTTCAAGCTGTCCCTTTTAACCTATTAATCACCACTTTCTGGATCAGCATTTACTATGCTACAACCTAAACAAACATTTACTCTCTTATTTAGCTGGCTCTGTGAAAAATGGAACACTACCCAGCTCTCTCCTCTGTCATTAATATTCTTTTCCTGACTCGCCCATTGCAGAACCTAATTGAAATTCACAAAGATAAAACACATCCCATTTAAAACCTTGCAACCAGGGAATCCAAACATCTTATAGTTGGCTGAACACTTCACTTCCTACTGTATATTTTCCTGTTTTCCATTTCTGTGAGCCCATCTTCATTAAGATCTCTATCACTTTGCTATTTATACCACTACTAAATTGTTTATATTTTGATAATGCAAGTTGCACAGTGAATAGTTTCTTCCCAGCCTTAATTGCTGAACTCCAGATAAATTTCTCTTTTATAAATGTCACAATTTTTGTGACTGTATTTCATATATTATTCTCATACTTAGCGCTATGGTCTTTTCCCTAGATTATGACACCAAATTACAGATTTTGGTTTTAATTGCTTTATTTCAATTTTTTATCGATTGGAATGCTATGTTCTGAAAAATCAGTTTTGTCCTGTAACACCCTTATTAAACTTGTAATTTTATTGACATAAAACCCACTTCACGAAGTTCAAACTATTTTCCATGGTTTCCCCCATTTGCTTTATTCTCTTTTGTATGTTAGGAGAGTCCACGGATTTAGATATGCATTGACTAACAGAAGACCCACAGGAAAAATTAGATTATTTTAAATTTTATTTTAAGGTCCTGAATTTTAGTTCTTCCACACAAAATGTTTTATAATTATGCTAATACTGGATAGCTATGGTTTAAACTTCAAAGCACATTAAGAGAAATGCAGATGGGAGCAGCTGATTGCAGTCTGCAGACCTCTCCTTTATGGCCGTATGTATACTGATAGTTCACCTTGAAACTAGGCCAGTCTAATGTCTCTGGAAATTTGGAGGATTGTCCAGCTTCCCTAAACATCTGACAAATCCAGCCTGACTTTCTTCTCTGCTCTGTGAGAGAGTCCAGGTTAACTGCCTGAGATTGGAAAGCCAGTCTGTGTGGGTCCTGACTAAGCTCTTCCTGCCCACTCTTTTGGAAGCTGTCCTTAGGCAGCCAACCCTGGGGAAGAATGGACCACTAATTGGCTGCCAGTAAATCCGTTCCCACCAAGGCTTGGGCAGTGCAGAACCTTCTCTTTTGAACTTATTTAAATTACTCTCCCACAGATTAGATGGGAGGGGAGGGAAGTCCTCAATTCTTATATATTCCCCATCCTCACCATCTGAGGTCCTAAGGAAATTTCTACATGGAGACCAAAATCGAAAGAAAGATGAAGAACTGAGGGATCTTGGTTTTATCTGATTGTTTTTTCTTTACTGATACATCATGATATTGTACGGCTGCTGCAGGTAACTACTACTTCCTACAGCCGATGGTTCTTCATGCATCTTTAAGCTTTGTGTAAGATGATATGTAGGTAAGCATACCCATAACATACAGATGTGGGTCTGTCTGTAGATAAATGGGCAAATATATGCACAAACTAATAAAAATAGACAAGAGGATTTTAGTAAGACTGGCATTTAAACAAAATGTTTCTACAAAATGTATTTACTCTTAATTACTACATAATGTGGATCACAGGGATTTTTACATACTTGAAGAAAAGTATCAGGATTACTTTAACAGGAATAGTAATCGGGTACTATTAGGAATAGTCCCTCACAATATTTAATTATTAAAAATATGAATATTTCATATAATACATTTGTAAACACTTCAACTACATCTCATTTTATGTGATGCATTCCTTTAATGAGGAAATACGTTTATGAAAAATTAGAAACGGAAGCACAGGTTACCCTGTTTTCATAGAATTGAATATTATCTTGTATTTTTTCCCACTGAATGCAATACTAATTCCGAAATGTATTTAGAGTTTAAGTCTGAGCCTGTTCTCACATATTCACAGAATTACAAAAAGAAAGAAAGAGAAGGAGGGAGGGAGGAAGAAAGAGAGAAAAGAAACTGGAACCCTCCCCATTTGGCAATTGGCAGTTCCCAGATCTAAAACATGATGACTTGGTCAAGCTCCATTTTTCCAGCAAGTTGAGTTTAGGGGTAAGGATAGGCTACAAGATTCTGAAAGAAGAACAGCTGGAAAGTAGGAGTAACTAGTTTGAAGTATATAAACAAATAGTTCTAAAACTACCTTCTTCCATTAATGTATGTAGGTCACATTTCATTAGAGCTAAATTTGCCATGTATACTGGCTGGAATAAACCATGCACATTACCTACTTCGAATAGTTCATTAGTAACTCTGTGTATACAAAATTTTATATTGGGCAGCACCTGTGGCTCAAAGGAGTAGGGCACTGGCCCCATATGCCGGTAGTGGTGGGTTCAAACCCAGCCCTGGCCAAAAAC
>NW_003852478.1:3061525-3063219 GCF_000181295.1 Otolemur garnettii
TTGGTCTCAACTGAAGGATTATTGTAATATTAATATTTATCATATCAAACCTCTTATATCTTGAGAAAAAGGGAAGGAATATATTGTGAAGAAATAGATGAAAAATACTATGGCCGTTTCATGGTCAAAGAGACAAGTAATGGAAAATAGAAACCAATTATTTGTAAGAAAAAAGTGAATGATGTTATGCCAAATTTATTATGGATAGAAGTGATATTAAATATAGATCATTTACCCCTGGTAGAGACTTTCTGTAATTGCCAGACTGGCTTCCTCCTAGATGCTCAATCTTTGTGGGGTTAATAACTTTGGGATATAAATCAGGAGTCTTGATTCCAGAGTTTACAAAGTCCTAACCTTGGGCAGTCTTAGTTCTGATCTACGCTACTCACGCCCAAATCTCTGTCTCTCTCCATCGTGGTCTGTGACTGGGTAGACTGTATCTTCTCAACAGACATCTCAGGCCCATGTTCTCTCTCTCACCTTTCCCCCGCTGAAGTCCTGAAACTGATAGTCACTCTAGCCTAGCCTCTCTTTTCCTCAACTACACCACCAGTAGCACACACACGTTGACTATGGCTGAGAAGGCACCTCTATCTGTTCATCATCTGATTCCTTCATTCTGTCCATGATCAGCCCCACAGCATCACTGAAGCCCTCTCTGGGACCACCACAGCACCAGTAAGCTGCAGCCTGCCAGAATGTTCCTGTGCCTCTGATCTCAGCTACTCCAGTTTATCTTCCGCAGGGTAAACAAAAGAGTCTTTCTAAAACCAATTTTGAAAATATCACTTAATTATTTAAAATCCTTTCTTGATAGCAATATAAGCTGCAAACATCTGTCGCCTCTGACTCCAGCGTGTCTCTGCAGCCTCAGGGCTGCTCTCCCCACACACTGTCACCGCACACTGGGTGCACGTACACATACATGCAGTCAGAGCCGCAGTCCCATCCCAAGCATCGTCCTTCATGCTCCCGGCAACTGTGACTCTTCACACTTCATTCCAACTCCAGTGCCCTCCTGCCACGGTGGTTTGGGTTCTCTTCGTCCTCTCCAGCTGGAATGCCACACTCGTGCTGTCTGCCAGGTGAACGCTGAGGCTTCAGACTCCGTGAACCATCTTTCCCTTCCAGACAGAACTGGCTGGGCCTTCCTTTGTATTCCTGCCGAACTTACCATAGGACTTCCACATTAAAACTAGAATATACAACTAACCTCGTGTATTAACTTTTCTATCACACTGCATCAGTCATTCGGGGCTGCTAAAACAAAATACCGTGAACTGGCCAGCGGTTAAACAAGGCTTGTAAAGCCCACAGTCAAGGCCCTGGCCGAGTCAATGTCTGGTGAAAGATCACTTTAATATTTTTTTTAGGTTGAATGCACAATTTTATTTATTTTCTGTCTTTTTTTAAAATTTCAGATTAATATGGGGGTACAGATGTTTAGATTACATTATTTTCAATTCTAAGGTAAAATTTAAGTTGTAATTAGCTCCTCACCCAAGGGGGGGTGCTGAACACCCTCACATGGTGCACATTAGGTGAGATCCTGCCACCTGCCCTCCTTCCTCCCCCCTTCCCCTCTCCCACAGCGCTCCTCCCCCCGGGGAGGCTATATTTGTGTTTTTCTCTTTCCTATACGCATGTGGTTATTTATATGTTGGTTTCATATTACTTTTGAGTACATAGGA
>NW_003852478.1:3063923-3068757 GCF_000181295.1 Otolemur garnettii
AGGCAGGCATGTTTAACCAACCTTTCAGGAAATTTTGAGGAATAAGTGAAAGAACAGATCAATAAATAAATGAACACCCTAATGAATCATTAAGAAAATACACGAGCATCTGTACTTTCACATGTGTATTGGAATCATAATAATTCCTAAAAAGGAAATTAGATGTAACAGAGAGTGTGGTCAAGAGCTTAGACTCTGGTTCTAAACACCCAGGTGCAAATACTAATTCTACTGCTTACTTACTATGCAAGTATGCTTACTTACTTGGACACACTCCTTGGCCTTACTATGGCTTAGTTTTCTTAGCTGCAACATAAAACTTGTCATAGAGCCTACTTCATAGGGTCCTCAGGAGAACTCTGAGTCGATGTATGTGCACAGAACAACATCTGGATCAAAGACAACGTTACCCAGTGTTTGCTGATATTACTGAAGTATTTAAAAACTGTTAGGTCACTGCCTCCAATTTTAGTACATGAGATTTAGTTGCATTCAAAGCCCTTGAATTTATTGAGCCTTTTGGCTCTTAGCTTGTGCTGGGAGTGTGTTCCCATCCATGCTTCCCTGCCCACACTCAAACTCCCACCTTCACAGAATGCTCCGTTGGAGCCCAACACACATACCCACATTCTCCTATGTTGTTTTATTTTTTCTTTCTCTTGAAAATGTCGTTTCCCTCGTTCTCTCATTTTTTCCTGCTCCTTTTTTCTCCTGTCCTCCTTTTAGTATCCCATGCCCTCCTTTTGATTCCAGCTTGCCCTGCTTCCATCTTTGGTAGCTCTCTGACGTCCCCTTCTCCTCCGTCTTTCTCATTAGTATTCGGGGGCAGCAGACATCTGCATTTGTGTACGCACTGGGCTTTTGGCATATGGAAAAATGCATGTTTATAAGAGTGCATACAGATAAGAACCGTCAGCCAGATGGGAACGAGAGTCCTGTGCTGCACACGTGCGGGTGTCCCTGTCTGTGTTTCTGTCCCTCAATAAATAGTGCTGTTAAATCCACACAGAGGTATTGTATCAATCCATTAACCAAACTGAAAATCAAACAGCCATCTTCGGAATTGGCTTTTAATTTGCTTGATATAAAGAACTTGCCGCATGTTAGGTCTTTTGGCTAAACAAAGCTCATCTCTGTGAACCAGACAAGTGTGGTTCATCCGGAGAACCAAACTCACTTGTCAAGGTGGGGACTTCCTCGCTGTTATGCCCTGGGGTGAAATAGAGTTAAAAGTTGCTCCTCCTTAATTCTGTGACTTCTGGATAGCCACTGTTTTCATGGTACTCATTTGAAAGATAGAAATATGAAAACCATCTGCACTATGAGTTGGTAGTTAACAAACTATCCTTAAAAGATTTTTTGAGGGGGCTCGGTGCCCATGCTCAGTGGTTAGGGCACCCACCACATACACTGGGGCTGGTGGGTTAGAACCCAGCCTGGGCCTGCCAAACAATGACAACTACCAAAAGAAAAAAAGAAAAATAGCCAGGTGTTGTGGCGGACACCTATAGTCCCAGCTACTTGGGAGGTTGAGGCAAGAGAATCCCTTAAGCCTAAGAGTTTGAGGTTGCTGTGAGCTGTGACACCATGGCACTCTACTGAGGGTGACATAGTGAAACTCTGTCAAAAAAGAAGGAAAGAAAGAAAGAAGGATTTTTTTTTTTTTGAGGGAAGGAAGACGTTTTAAAACAGGCCATTGACAGACATTGTGCTGTCCAGCAAATATCTCCAGTTTCCAGCCTACATGTACAAACAGATTGAATTCCTCACTATCTTTGAAATTAGAGGTGCTAATGGACGTTCCTCTGACCCAGGATGGGTAAGCAAAAGAGACATTGGTCACTTCCAGATGGAAACTGGATCAGTGAGTGTCAGATTCACCAGACCGTCTTCTTCCCTGTTACCCCCTGATGGCCAATGATCCCCCAAAGGGTGGTTGGTGAGTCGGTCCTTGAAGGAGGCTGACCTGGGCTGGGCCTGCAGCATGGACCATGAATATACACAGTAGAGCCTCTGTACTGATAAGTTCATGTGGCACCTGTCAAGTCTGTGAAAATTAGGTTACCTTCAGGAGGTGGTCAATGGAGAGAGGTGGTCAGCCATGAAGATTCGACTCTGTTTGTTCCTTTAAAGCTCTGCAAAATTTGGAGTAGTGTTCAACTACAGAATAATTTTAATTATCCTTACTGCTGAAAGATGAAGAGGAAAAAGAAGGTGTTTGCTTTGCTTTGTTTTGTTTTGTTTTTGAGACAAACTCTTACTCTGTTGCCCACGCTTCAAGGTAATCGCAACTTTTGCTTCAGCCTCCCGAGTAACCGGGACTATAGGTGCCTACCACAAAGCCGGGGTAATTTTTCTATTTTTAGTAAAGATGAGGTCTAGCTCTTGCTCAGGCTAGTCTGGAGCTCCCTGAGCTCAAGAACCCTTCTGCCACTTGTCTCCCACAGTGCAAGGATTACAGGCGTGAACCACCCCATCCATCCTTGTTTTGTTTTGTTAATATCCAATACTGAGTGATGGAGCACAACATGAAATATTTTCTGGCAGGGAAGACTTTCTAAAAGATGTAGAAATTACAGCCCATACATAGCTGTTCATCTATGTCTAAATAAACTTATTTTCTTGACAGTACTTGTGTTCATTATTTGTTTTCCATCTCTTAACCGTTCTCTTTCTTTATTCACTTAAACACTAGAGGGCTTGAAAAAAAGTCTAAGGCTGTTCTTGACAAATGTTTCTTTTAAACTTCTGCTTCATCCTTTCCCACAGCAGCACAGATATTAGTTAGGTGGGTGACATTCACTGAGTTCTAACAGAAGCGCTGATTATTAAAACATCTGACATGTATAAGAGTTAGAATGGAAATTGATGAAAAGAAAGGATAAGAAAAAAAGACCTGATGATGACATCAATTGCTAAGATGTTAAATTGAAAGACAGCTGGATGAGAGAACTGGTTCTGGGTAGAAATTCATGTTAGGAATGTATCTCCACACTTTCTCTCCATAAAGAACAACAAAAGCAATTATATCAGATCTAAAAATACAGTGTGAGACTTTAAAAGGCATTTTCAGAGACTTTAACAAGGCAGAAAGGGCCAGTTTGTCATGGATTTTAATAAGAATTCTATTATTGTCATCGCACAATTCACTGGAGCAAAAAATTCCAGGTTTAAACTGCTTTTTGCTAGTCAATCAACATAGTTCAAGTGCAAACCATCACAACAATTTAACATTAAAATTGTGAGACAGAAAACTTACCCATCTTTAATACGCTCTTGAGGAAGAAGAATCTGACTTGTCTCTTTCCCTTTCTCTCCCTTTTTTTTTTTTTTGTCTTCTCATATTATAGATGCTCAATGGACATTAATTGAAAGGAGGATAGGTGGGTGAGTAAACACGTGAGTAAATTAACAAATGAATACAAGTCTGCGTCACAAAGTTCTTAAATGTTGCTCACAGTGGTTTAGCTGTTCTCTTCGGATCCATTTCGACCCTCTCTAGACTGAACTCTATGCAGTAGGTTGAATGATCTTTCCACAATACAGATCTGATGACATCACTGAAAAACTTAAAATCCTCTAAATATCTCCTAATTATCCCAAGGTCAAGATCAGAATCTCTACCATGACCAGTAACCGGTATGCCATAAACCCCTCTTGATTCTTGGCATCTTGAAGTGGAGTCCCACTTAGTTTTGAACCATTCTTCCTCTTGCTTCATGAATGTCAGCCTTCTTTTAGTTTCTGGAATGTGCTAGGCTCCTTACTGGTATGTCTTCTGCTGCCCCAGGTCATCAGAGCATATGCTTCCTCTGCTGGAAAATTCCTAGCCTTGCATCCCACCGTCAGCCACCTGATTTGCACCATTCATCTATCAAAGCAAAAATTAAGTACTTCCTCAAGAAGCCTTCCCTGAGGCAGCAGCCCTGCCCCCAGTATCTTTGACAGTCCTTTGTGACTTGTGCTTACCTTTTTGCAACTTGTCTTAGTTTTTTTTATAATTGTATGTGATCGTTTGATTAATGTCTGTTTACCAATTGTGCCCTTTAAAAGTTGTAATCCACGAGCACACCCTTAATGTTATTTAACATTATATCTTCCTGAATTACTGCATTGTCTGATTCAGGTAAGCACCCAATAAATATGTCGTCGTTGCAAAAAACAAAAGAACAAGTTAACGTGTTCTTTCAACACCAACAATGTTGCTTTCAAAGGTAACATCTCCTATCTAAAATTAAATCTACTACAGCCCAATACACAGTGTGATTGTTGCCACACTCATGAAGAGTCTATGGAGAACAAGCAGCTGAAGACATTGCCACTGCCTCTTTGCATTTATGAGAAATGAGAAGAGGGCACATTTCGTGTTGGTACCAAGGGGCTGGAGGGGAAAAGGAGAAGAATCCAATCAGGGCCGGCAAGAGGAATGCTGTTCTTGGTTCCTGATGGGGAAGATCTCCTCTTGCAGTGAGTTAGTGAAGGTGAAGGCCAGGGGAAGGTTAGCTTCAAAGGAGAAAGCCACAAGGAGGTTTTTGCCAGTATTCAGGAGCTGACTACTCCAACAACTTCACTTTAGTTTTATCTGCCTACAACAGAATGATCTATTGTTACTTAGCTGGAATATAGGACTAAGTAACAGCTGATATGAATCATATAAGTGCAGGATCCACAAATACTCCAGAAGGATTTTGTCATGAAGAAATTGCAGTGGATGAAATAAAAGTGTCTTCTATGTCTTATGTATTTGTATTTTTGATCATTTTCCTTGTTTAATAAAAGATGAATTTACCTAAGAAATGGATTATAAATGGGAATTTTCTTTTCTTTTTTTTTT
>NW_003852478.1:3068903-3073658 GCF_000181295.1 Otolemur garnettii
CTCAAGTGATCCTCTTGCCTCAGCTTCCCAATTAACTGGGACTATGGGTGCCTGCCAGCCACAACACCTGGCTACTTTTCTTTTTGCAGTTTTTGGCTGGGGCTGGGTTTGAACCCACCACCTCCAGCATATGGGGCCATTGCCCTACTCCTTTGAGCCACAGGCACCGCCCCACCTGACTACTTTTTTAGAAACAGGTTTTTACTCTTGCTCAGACTGGTCTCAAACTCCTGAACTCAATCAATTCACTCACCTCCACCTCCCAGAATGCTGGGATTACAGGTGTGAGCCACCGCACCCGGCCTCTCAGCTCTTAAGTCAGATGTTTGGCTGTTCCATCTACCTATAAGCACAAGTATGTGCTCAGA
This sequence comes from Otolemur garnettii, assembly GCF_000181295.1. Taxonomy (NCBI): domain Eukaryota; kingdom Metazoa; phylum Chordata; class Mammalia; order Primates; family Galagidae; genus Otolemur; species Otolemur garnettii. The sequence continues at coordinate 3,069,272 of NW_003852478.1, forward strand.
GAAATGTGTTTTACATCACATCAATATATGACTAAAGGAATATTTTCACACATGTATATGCATTTATTTATAGCACTAGCAAAACTAATAAATTGAGACTTAAAAGTCAATTAACTGTTGGAGAATTCTGGCCTGACACCTGTTTTTGTATACAAACAGTCCCCGAGATATGAACATCTGACTTGCAATTACAAACCAAGGCTATTACAGGTAAAAGGTAAATATACCTGCTGCAATTTACATATAAATTCAATTTAAGAACAAACTTACAGAACTGATCTCATTCATAACCCAGGGAATGCCTGTATAAAGGTTTATTAGGTCATAGCTGTGCCCCCATAACAATTTCAAAAAATTGAACTGTGTAACAGGGTGATTCCTTTATACCTTCTCATAGCAGTCACTGCTTGAAAGGCCCCCTGTAAAATATTAGTTAGGTCCTGTAAAATATTGTATAATTAGTATCAAAAAGTCTTTCTTTGACTCACCCCTTTAATCCCAGCAGTCTGGGAGGCCGAGGCTGGTGGATTTCCTAAGCTTATAAGTTCAAGACTAGCCTGAGCCAGAGCAAAGCAGCCAGGCATTGTGGCAGGTGCCTGTAGTCTCAGCTACTTGGGAGGCTGAGGCTAGAGAATTGCTTGATCCCAAGACTTGGAGGATGCTATGAGCTAGAACACCACAGCACTTTACTGAGGGTGACAAAGTGAGACTTTGTCTCAAAAAAAAAGTCCTGCTGTGTGCAAAATGTATTTTTACAAAAGAAGAATTGAAAAAAATATATATGTATATATTTCTTTCCAGGCAGAGTCTCTCTTTGTTGCCCTTGCTAGAGTGCTATGGTGTCATAGCTCACAGCAACCTCAAACTCTTGGGCTCAATGATCCTCTTGCCTCAGCCTCCTAAGCAGCTGGGACAACAGTTGCCTACACAAAGCCCAGCTATTTCTTATACAGATGGGGTCTCGCTCTTGCTTAGTCTGGTCTTAAACTCTTGAGCTCAAGCAGTCCACCCTTATCACCCTCCCAGAATGCTAAGATTACAGGTGGGTGCCACCATGCCTGGTAGAAAAGTATTTTAATATTTACAATGACTATAAAATGTAAAGCACAATACTAGATCTTATTCTAAATTGGAAACAAATCAATCGAGAGTCACCAGCCCTAAAGAAACACTTTGGTGAAAGAATATGAGATCTGATCCAGAAAACTAAAATACAAGACTTTTTTTTTTGCAGTTTTTGGCAGGTTGGGTTTGAATCTACCACCTCCGGTATATGGGGCAGATGCCCTACTCCTTTGAGCCACAGGCACTGCCCAAAATACAAGATCTTACACACATTCTTCATAGGGGTGGGTGTGTGTCCTCTGTGTTCCCATACCACCCTATGCCAATGTCACCGTACTCTGTTGTAATAACATGTGTACCACTCTCCCTGTAGACTGAGCTCCTTGAGAACAGGAGCTAATTATTCCTGTGTCCTGTTCTGGGTAGCACAGCATGGCTTCTCAATAAAAACTACCTGAAAGAATGGACAGACGTGATGACGTGGCTCGATGCCTAGATGGGAGTGACACGTCATGCTGAATTGTTTTGGCTGTGGTCATCAGATGTGAAACAAATTGGCCTTGAGAGCTGTAAACCTCTGCTTTGGGGAGTTAGAAATCCTCCTATCTGATCACTCTGTGACCACCCACATTGGTGTGACCACGCATTGCTACCTATGTTTGGTAGAGTCTTCAGGTTTCTCAGCCTAGTTCATGTCTATCATCACAGGATGGTTCTGAAACATTTCTACCACTTAATCCACAAAATCCCCTGAATTAAACCACAACAAAAATTCACCTCAGTTGGAGTTTTCTGAAAGTGTCTGAAGTCAGAGATAAAAGGAAATCGCATCTTACCAAGAGAAGATTGAATTGTTTACTTGGGTTTCATGGCCTGTGAATTGTCAAGCAATTGATTGTCTACAAAGTCAAAATGTACTGTATCAGCCTTTCTGCAGATGAAGGTGGCCCTCAAGTCGTGACCAATCTGTTATTATTCAGTTGGAGATTTGGGTATCTGAATAAAAGATAGACTTGACTATGGAGAAGTTGGGGGGGGTTGAAACAGACAGAGAGAGAGAAACCTCCTTAAAATATACAATTGAAACATGACTTTGCATGAACATATTAGTATAATTAATGGCCTATTATTAACACTAGATAAGAATAGATAAAACTTTGGGGCAAATAAATCAAGGCACTGCCTTTTTTTTTTCCTATAATATTGATTGTAGGTCATGTAATTGCTCCCAAGGATGGATCCCACCCTAGGCTCTTAAAATAACTAGAGCAGAATAATATAGAGTCTCCTGGAAACAGAATTTGATGAACAAAACTCGACACAGCCTTGCTGTGGTTCCTTTCTGTGATGACTTTATAGTTGTGGTAACAGAAAGCTTTGGCTGAGATTAGGTCCCAGGGATCCTGGGCTCCCTGAGCAGGCTTCTGCTTCATTCTCTCGCCCCTGACTCCTGCTTCTGTTTCCTATCTAATACCCTGTCTTTCCTTTTTACCTCTCTCATCTTCACATCATCGTCTTGAACCCTCTGAGTCTCTAACTCTGAGGTTCTCTGTCTGTGTCTCCTCTCCTTGTTCATTATCTCCCTTGTCATGTTCTTAGAATTTTCTCTGACGGTAGAAAAGGGTGTCATTCATGAAATACAACAGCACAGTCCTAAAGAAGGCTGGCAAAGTCTGATGGCTAGAGATGCTGACTTCAGAAAATCAAAGACTGAAGTGTTTCAAGGGCCCAGAAATGCCATCGCCACCTGCCTGCCATCCTTTCTCCCTGACACAGTGTCCGATACACAAAACTTCAAGATGCCATTGATTTGATGCATAAAGTCATCCAAGAGTTCGCTGAAGAACATTTTCAACCTTCCCACCATCACAAGCTGGTTTGTTCATTTTATTTTCTGGGTATAATCACCTTTAAACATTTCAGTGTAAGCAGGATGGCACATGTGCCGGGGCAAGTTAGTTAAATTTATCCAACATCACGTAAGGGGTTAAATAGCCGAGAACATTGTCTCTATATGGATCAAACCCTTTGGGCTAATTAGTAGCATAAGTCCTATGAGAAATAACCTTTCTTTTATGATAGTAATGGGATTTGAAGAACAGAAACAGTTAGAGGCATTTAGGAGGACTCACATTCCTTTCACCACAAAGGGAGATGAAGAGCCTGCCGGGCAATGCCCAGTAGCACAGCAAGTCGCCTCCCAGGCCTTTAACCTGGACACTTCTTATCACTGGATCCAATTATAAGGCCACAAAGTCTTTCTGTTCTAACCTTTTGTGTCTCCACTCAGAGTGACTGTATCATGAAAGATACTGGTTCATGGACCTACAGGCGAAATAATGAATCTCTCTCATGATAAAAAGTTTTGTGATTATGCCTGTTTGTTAATTAATAAGTACCTTCTGCTGGGCCAATTTTGTCTTAATGTTGACTTTCATTATGAGTTAACATCTCATGGAGAAGTGGGGACTACCTCTAATCAGGCTGGTTACTCATGTTTACAAGCAGAACCTGACATTCCCTGAAGGATCAAATTGATTTTGGCACACTTGGTAATCTGGGACATTTGAAGGAACTGTACAGGCTGACCATAAAGTTTGGGTGCAACTTAAAATAGTGTGCAATTTAAAATAGTGTAGAATTTGAAAATGAAAGAACAGGGAAGGGAGGAGCTGGTATTTAAGAAAATGTTGTCAGGTCTTTATAGTTGTTCTCATACTGAAGGGAGCAGTCATGACACAAATTGGCTGGAGCCATTACAAAAAGGCGAATATTACACTAAAGGTTCTTCAATTTGGACAAGTCCTCCCTGGGGGGAGAAGGTGGAATGGAAAGCTTACAAAAGAGCTTGGGGAAGAAAAAGCGTTCTATTTCTAAAACACTGCACATACTATGGAAAGCAACTCCCGGGCATGCTTGGTGGTATACACCAGTCAGAGACAGAACTATTGTAGGATCTAGCACCCATCCCCAAAGAAAGCTCATCATGGCACATTCTAGCATAACTAGGATTAGAATAGAAAGATGACGGATTTATACCAATGAATCAGCTCAAGAAAGAGCTAAAGGTTAGCAAGTCTGAACTGCTGGCCCAGGAATCATCAGATTCTGTTAGCTTGTCTACCAGGGAAAAGTAAGATCAATGAGTTAATAAGCAGGGATGAGAAGGCTACAATGGTGCCAGACTAGAGAACCACACAGGCCATTCCCCCATCCGCCCTTGGGAAGATCCACATTGCCCTGCCCCCACTTACAGATTACTCTGATATCAGACTCCAGAACGATCAGGTCCCTCTCTCTCCTCACTCCCCATCATCTCCTT
>NW_003852478.1:3074267-3108029 GCF_000181295.1 Otolemur garnettii
CATCTTACAAGGGTACATGTGAATCTTTCTAAATGCAGAATATAAATGTCTTAACACAATAACTAAGAAAATGCCATGAAGGCTATGTTAACCAGTTTGGTGAAAATATTTCAAATTGTATATAAGACCAGCACACTGTACCCCATGACTACATTAATGTACAAAGCTATGATTTAATAAAAATAAATAAATAAAATTAAATAAGCAGTTAATTTTTAAAGCTATCAATTGCCTTTACAAAGAACTGGTTGTGCTTAAATTTGCCAAACACTCAGTTTTATTCAGCAGTAACATATCAAGGAATATCAACTTAGGGGGTAAAAATAACTCAGGGCACTTTTGCTATTGTAATAGACTCAAATTTTCCATTTTTAGAAAACCTTAATAATAACATGTATTGAGCCTTGATTCTGTGCGTGGCACTGTACAAAGAACTTTGTATACAGCATCTCATGGATTTCTTCTAATAGCCCTCTCAGATGTTGTCTCTGTTGTAAAGATTAGGAGATAAGGTTCAACCTGATTGAGTTATTCATTCATGGTAACGGGGCCACTTAGAGCTGCTTCATGATTTTCCAGAGGTCTTGGCATTTTTGCCTTTGTGGGCCGTTTCCTCCATTAAAAGAAAGAATAAAGCAGAAGTAAAACGGCCCTAATACATGGTATAAAAACAATTGGAACCCAGGCTGGATTTGCTATTACACACGTGTTATTAGTGTTTTATTCAATTGGTTTTTCTTTTGATTTCAAGAGAAATAAAACTTAAAATATGTTTGTAAAATCCTAAGACATTCATGGACCTTTGGCACTATTCCTGCTGTGCAGAGATGTGACTTAAACTCAGGTGACAGAGTGAGGACAAGAGCTACCTCCTTTCAGGTATTCCTCTCACCTTGGTCACCCGCTAATCATGAACTTCACAACTTTTTCATCCCATCGAAATGATTTTAAAAACATTAAAATCATTCAGCCTACATTCTACAAGTGGATAGATGTCCAACGTTTTGTTGGCAAGATTTAACCCTCCAGTCTTAATTCAGAAATTGTCAGAGAAAAATAATTGTATTTTTCATGCTACAAAAGACAAGGGAATGTTTTGTTCCTACTCATTTGAACTCTTAAAGCCATAAAGAAAAAAAATGCCTAACCTATGTTTATCTTTCATTTCTGTGTTATTGAACGAAAACTGCCTGCAGGTGCTGGTGGCTATTTAAAGGAAATTGTAAATGGCTTTCATATCTTAGCAATGTAGTGGGGAAGTATAAATAGTTGCACATGGTAGATAATTAGTTTACGCCAACACATTATTGTGCTTATGAGCATCTGGATGTCAACGACTTGGCAAAGGAGCCGAAGGAAGTTACTGCTAACAGAATACGACAAAGTCATTTGCAAAACGCTGAGTGGCGAGCATGGAAGTGACAGAGGGGCGTGTTGAACTTGTGCTGATGAATAAGATGAGAGCTTAGAGGACAAGGAGCCGTGACAAACAAGTAATGGTAAGTCTCGTGTTTCTCGGAATCTATTTTGCTTTCCTCTTTTTACTTTCTTGTAAGATGGTAAGGGAACAAGTGCACAGGCATCCCAGTATAGTACAGAATCGTTCTGGATTATGTAGCGATGTTACATTATTATGTAGATGCATAGAGATCACAAGGAAGAAAATGCCAGAAATCATTACTAGAAATGTTTATTACTGATAAACAACATAATACTGTATACACATTACATATAATTTTCAAATGGGGTGGCATATTGTATACCTAGATTCTAAACAAAATTCTAGGATAAATTTGCATTCTTTTTCTTGTCCTTGGTACACATTCTGAATCATAGAGAAGCCTGAACGTCCTGCGGGGCTCTTCAGCTGTGCTGATCTTTTCTCCTGTATCCTGTGTAACACTCAGACGCCGTGGATGGTTGCGGAAAGGTCGCTATGTCTACTGTGTTCTACCCATCGCGGTATTCAGAACCTTGTCCTTTTCTCTCTAAATACCCTAACGTCTTTGAAGTTGATATCTTGAACACACCCCCTCTTTCCCCTTTTTGTTGCCCCTATTTTTTCCAGTACTTTAATTCCCATAATCCCACCAATCCATGAGAACTGTGGAGCCCAGCTTGAGTGCACTTCTCGCGTCTTCTTACCTGACTCAGATTCCTGGTGCATCATCAAAACCATTCCCTTGCATCGACCTCTTCTCCCTAATTCCTCTTTTACTTCGTTGAACTAATTTAGGAAAACTCCAGTCATGGTGGAACCCAGCTCTCTGCGTACTTGGTCCAAGCACCTGAGCAGCTGCATGTGGCTGGAGGAACACAGACAGCATCACAGCCACAAACATCCAGAGGCCCTTAGCCCTCCAGCAAATCCTACCGTATTTCTTTCTTATTCTGCTAGATGGTCATTGTATACCTTCTTGTCTCGCTCAACAAGCATCCCCAAATTCTCTTTGCCCCACTCTTTACTGATGATATTATTTCTCATTCTTTAGGGACTAGAGAAGCCTAAAAAGATAGGAGAGAAAGAGAGAGAGAGAGACAGAGAGAGAGAGAGAGAGAGGGCTTCCACATGTCCTCCCCACCAAATCTAAAATCTTACATGGCCTTCATGCTGCCATATGCAAGGGTCATTTCATTCCCAGTCCTCATTTAATTCCTCAGCATTTCAAATAGTCATTTATTATTTTAAGGCAGAGTCTTGTCCTGTATCTTAGGTAAAGTCCAGTGGTGTCATCACAGCTCACGGCAAACTCAAGCTCCTGGGCTCAAGTGACCCTCCTGCCTCAGTCTCCTGAGTAGCTGGGACTACACGCACCAACCACCACACCCAGCTAATTTTTTAAATTTTTGTAGTAATAAGGTCTTGCTCTTGCTCCTGGCTTTACGTGATCCCCCTGCATTGGAATCGCAAAGTGCTAGGACCACAGGCGTGAGTCACCACACCCCAGAGAATAGTTGTTCACTCTCATTTCCTTAAAATCCTACCTGCACTTGACCTCTGTGATCTGACTTTGCCTAATTTTTCTCCTGGTCTGGCCTTTACGTCTTTGTCTTTTTTGCTGGAACCTTCTCGTTTGGTCAGTGTGACTGGGACTCCACCGACCAGCTGCATTTTCTTTACTCTCTGTTCAGTGATGTCCATCCAGGCAGGGCTTCAGATGCCACCCAGGCACCAGCTCTCAGCTATGGCTCCAGCCTAGAGCAATTCCTGAGTCACAGACTCGGTGTGTACGTGCCTGCTTGACATTCTTGGACGTTTAGCAGATGTGGCTCGTTTATCGTGTCAAATGCTGAGCACTTGGTTTCCAGCCCTCGGATCTGCTCTTCACATAAGTCTTTTCCATCTCTGTCAAATGGTAGTTTCAGTCTTCACATGTTTCAGACCCAAGCTATAAAATCCCTTTGACTACCCTAATTGTCTTACCCTCAGTATCCAATATTCATCTGCAAGTACTTTGTCTCTTCCTTCAAAATGTAGCGGAACACTTCCCATTCTCCAGCCCTCCCCTGCTCTCAGCCTAAACTCTTCCTTGGACTGGAGCAACTGCTCCTTAACGCTCTGCCTGTGTCTGTCATTCCCTCTCCACAGTCTCTTCCCTTCCACCTGCTTCCCTGTGGGGCAGCATCTGCAACCACGTGAGCTCAAGTCAGCTGCTTACTCTGCACTCCAGGGATAGAGTGGACAACAGGTCTTCATATATTATTCTGACCAATATGAAGCATTTTGTATGTGTCACTTAATGTAAATGTTATTTCTAATCAGAGTAAGCCTCTGTGTGATTAAAACCCCAAAGAAAAAGTGTCCAATGTACTCAGTACTTCTATGAAACCTGCTTATATTTACTCAGACTTTGTTATGAAAGATAGAACACAACTATAGCCCAGGCTGAAGGAGAGAAATGGAGTGGGAAGGGAGGGGAGGGGAGCAGTTTGATAGGGTGAGGGTAAAAGGCAGGACCACAGCTATGTAGCATATGGCAAGGGGACAAGTCAAATCTGTCAAGTGTAGAACATAAATGTCTCAACACAATACTCAAGTAAATGAGGTGAAAGCTCTGTTGATTGGTTTGATGTAACCATGTCAGATTGTATAAAAAAAATCAACACATTGTACCCCACATATGCATAAACGTATTCATGATCTATGTGTATCTGACTTAATAAAAAAAAGATGCTAATAACAAAAGAGATGAGCAAAAGTACAAAATAAGTAAATACATAAAACCCCAAATGTTATACAAGGCTGTACTGAAGGCCTGTACCCTACTTCCCGCCCTGAGCTACACCACTTCAGAGGTAACATTCTTTAACCCTTTTAACTGTTTTCTCTAACAGTAACCGCATTCTGTAAACACGACAAGCATAGGTCGGTACATTAGTCGATTTCAAATCTTCTCCACAGACTTCCTGTTACTTTGGACGAGGATTCGGGTCTTTACCAACTCAACCTTGCTGCACAGTCTATATTTAGCTTTATTACTCTTTCCAGTTTAATGAATAAATAGTGCATACATAATAATGGTTATGTAAATATTTTCACTGCAGAGCCAAGCAGGGTTATTCTTACTCCATTTTCTTTCTTTTAAGGTATTTAATTTTTACCGAATGTTTTGTCTCATTTTCTTGCCCACATTCTCAAACGTTCTATCCTTCACTCCTGACATCCCGATTCTATGGAGACAGTCTCTTGTCTGTTTCTTTGTGCCTTACAAACCTCCTTGTTGGAGTCTGGGTTTTCTAAACTAGATGATCCGATTTGATGGTGATATTAAGGTTAAGTTTTATCTCCTGTAACAAGGAGCTGGGACACGTCTTCTGTACACCAGGCAGTTACTGGATTGTGAAGACTAATGGGGACAGATAGGAAATGACTTATCAAGTAAAAACGATCAAAAATGCATGATGTCATTATTGTTATTATCACTACTTAATAATAGTTTTCCTATTGAGTTGTCAAATCAACTTTCCAAGTGCAAGAGACTAAATTCCAGACTTCGGAAAGGAGGACGGCTTTCCCAGCGACTCTCCCAGGGTAGCATGGCGCATGAGAGGAACCCGGACTTCATCCTGAAAGGACCTGGACTTGAAACCCACCTCGGCATTACCTAGGACTACCTAATAATTTAACTTTTCTACATTTCCATGTCTATAATCGGGTGTAAGAGAATTGGTCAGAGTCTCACGAGCAGCTAAAACAAATCTGGTATCACCGTCTGACCATAATAATTTATTTTGTGTGGACATTTAACAGCCCAAGGTTCTTTTTCCAGGTTGACGGTCATGTCTCTTCTACAAAATCTATGGAGGCAAACGTTCCCCACATTGTAGCTCAGCCCATGGAATGCAGCAGCGGCAGAGGGGTGGGGACAGGCAGAAGGGCACACACTGACCGCAGTCACAGGCCAAAGCTGATTTGGTATCTAATGAACACAAATGGGGTCATTCATTGACCCCAGAATAAACAGTACTGTAATTTCTCAAACATATATATACATTTTACATATCATTGTACAAATAACTAACAACACTGTAATCAGATTCTCTGCATATTCTTTTAATTATATTTCTTATTTTTGCGTGTGACTGGGGTAGATGTACTCGCTAAATTCACTGCACACCTCTGTATATTTCCAGTCTCTCCTAGGGGGCAAAGCTTTTCACTGCTTGTCTTGTAACTTCCTTCTGGTTCCGTCTGAACCATTCCCATTGTTGACGTGCTTTGTCCCTGATTGCACTCATGTTCACGACCATTCATTTCCCCTGTGTATTTTTTATGGACACCGTTTGCCCTGGGACACTTCTTACATTTTCTTCACAGAGCTGTCATGCAAAATCTTTCAAAAAGTATTTTCTTACTTATTGTTTCTTCAAATGAACTTGTGACCAGTGGCTGCTTGCTAAAAAAAATCACGTGTGAATATGCTGCATTGTCAATGATTTTGAAGAAAATTGCCAGTGGCCAACCCCAAGTTGCTCAGAGACAGGGAAACAGCCTTACGTGCTTACCAAGTGCGTCAACACCTGCTTAGATGCATTCTAAAAGTGGACAACATCAGGCTTGTTATCCGTCCCCTGCGTGTCTCCACACTGTGTGGAAAGTACCACAACATAACTTACTAACGTCACAGAGAGACGAGAGAAGGCAAGTCTACGGTGCCAGATGGAGAGTTTTTCATCAATGCTTTCATCACCACAAACAGTACCACCTGTAATTATAGTCTTTAGAAGCAAGTTGAAAGCCAGGGCAATGGAGGTAAACTTTCTGTCCGTAGTGTTATTTCTTCCAGACGTATCCAAATGACAGTTGTGGACTCGTCCTTTTTACAATCTTGGAGCCACCATGGTCGTTTCTAAGAAGATCCTCTGATTTTCCTGCTTATAGCTGCACTGTAAAACAGTAGTTTGTAGAAGAATCACAAGCACTAAGTTCACCTTGGAAAACACTTAAAAGAGACCAACTCATTGCTGCCATAAGAAAAGTGTTAAATCTGCTGATCTGAGAGTGCTGAAGTGTGAAAGTGTCACAGACGGGTGTGGAAGGGCCTTATTACAAAAATATTTTGTTATTACAAATATCATAAACAGTAAAATTGCAACTCCCCACATAAAAAAATATACAGCAACCACATGATGGGGGGGGTGGGGAGCGGTCCTTGGCCCTTCCCCCACATTTGCTCTGACAAATACCTTTAAAGTCTTTGCCAAGAAGTGATAAATCTCACTTCCACTAATACTACATTGATAAAAATAAAATAATTTCTATGTAGTCAGTTCATAGCAACTACTTTGTAGTACAGATGAAGAAATACAAATTTTCATGGACTGCCAGCCATCTTTTCCATGCTATTTCACAGGTATTCATCAGGATAAAATATAATACATCTATAACTATTTTATAAACTCTAACTTGCAGTGAAAGTATCAGCTCCGGCGAGGTGTCCTAGCTCAGAGGTTGGGGCGCCAGCTACATACATTGAGGCAGGTGAGTTCGAACCCGGACAGGGCCTGCTAAACAAAATGACAACTGCAACAAAAAACAGCCAGTCATTGTGACGGGTGCCTATACGTCTAGCTACTTAGGAGGCTGAGGCAAGAGAATCACTTAAGCCTAAGAGTTTGAGATTGCCGTGAGCTGTGACACCAAGGTAGTCTACCCAGGGCTTGAGGCTCTGACTCAAAAAAAAATAAATAAGTATCAGCTCCATGTGTGAGCATTTGTGTGTGTGTGTGTGAAGGGTGAATAGTTCACTATTAGGACCAATATCTGACACAATATCAAACAGTTACAGTTCTCATTCAGTTCAGTTCATCAGCTCCTTTGGAGGACCCAGTACAGCCAGAATGTAACGTCCTGTTATAGACGAGAAGACGCAGAAGCAGCTTCTTCCCTTGAACTGCCAATAGGCAAGAACACGGAGAGAAATACAGCAAATTCTCACAGCATCGCCACCCTGTCCCTAAATATTCAGGAAGCTATTGCTTAGTTTTCATTAGAAAAAGAAAACAAAACGGTCTACTGCAGGGAAAAATATGAGAAATACTAGATTAAACGCGGCTAGACCCATTTCTTTACGGCATGACATTTGGTTCACTGTGATTGTACAATCATCAGCATCATCATCAACAACAACCCCGTGCAGAGTCCTAAACTGGCCTGCTCACTCACCGGCACGACTACTCACAGCTTGCAGGAATCAGCCTGGAGGAGTTCACAGCCAGGGCGTCTTCCTTGAGCTTTATCACAGCACCTTCAGGGGTCAGAAATGCAATAAAAATTCACCTCTAAGTATTGTCTTGGGGTGGGGGATTTTTGGTGATCTGACTTGCATTTTGGGTTTCAAAGAGCTGATTCTCAGCTATCTTGGAAAACATTCTCATTTAGGACCCTGTGGGAAGGTACAAGAGACTCCCTCTATTGGCACAGGGAAATCAAGCACCTCAGGCTGGGCTGGGATTTCAACATATCCTTTAAAAAATGATTTATTATATGAAATATATTTGTATGAATATATTAATACAATTGAGAAATAGCTAATATGCAAGGTGGCCACAAAGTTCGTGTGCAATACACTATTTAAATTGCTCATGAACTTTATGGCCACCCTGGACTTTTTTTTTTTTTTTTTTTGCAGTTTTTGGCCAGGGCTGGGTTTGAACCTGCCACCTCTGGCATTTGGGGCTGGCGCCCCCACCCTGTACTTCTTATCCCACCCTTAGCCTCCTCTAGCCCCACTGCTCATGGACATATCAAATGAAAAGCAACACAATATATTTTTTAAAAATAGTTTATAGATTTACTCTAGTCTTAGATTTCCTGAACCCCATGTTTCTGACAAATACCTGAAGTCCCCTCGTTGGAGTCACTTGTATACCATTGCTGTTCACACTGCCTCCTCTCAGACTCACTTTTGGGGAACATGTTCAATCCTGTTTAGTAAAATGCCAATTAATAATTGCCCCAGGCCACTTTCTCTCCAGGCATCCACTTCAATTTCTAATACCTGGACATTTTCGCTGCTGCATAATTGATCATTATTTTGTTCAGGGACAAAAATTTTAAAATCAATTTGTTGAACTCCAGTGAAAAAGACAATACATTTTCCTTTCTCTCCCTCAGAATTTTTCCCCCCAACTAAATCCAGGAGTTTTGTGTTTTAAGAATTCTGTGCATGTGTCAACACTGAAGTCACACACTAATAAAACGAGACACAGTTCCATCAAGATGTTTTCTCAAAAGATGGTTTCTACAGATGTTAAATGACTCTCTGCATTCATCAGGAATTTCTCCTGAGTTGGAGAAATATATAAAACGACCATGGCTGCTGATAGCTGGTAACTGGCCAGCAGTTTTCCAGCCTCTGTTAAAATCAGAACGGGAACTTATGCAACAACCTCTGGTTCTTCTTTTTTGCCGAAGGAAATTGCTGGAAAGTTAATCAGGGGAGCCTCTGAGCCAGTGATAAGCAGGAGAATAATGTAGGACAACTCTTGGAGCCCCGCAGGGCCCTGGCTGGGAGGAGGGGGCAGGATCGGGCACATGGGAGTCTTGTCCCGGCTTGAGCACTGAAGGTGTATCCCTCTCCTAAGGGTAAGCTCCTCTACCCAGTTTTTCTCCCACCATTTTTGCTTTCTTTGAGAGATATTAATAACAAGTGCCACATGGCATCTGTGCAGCACCAGGTAATTTTTCATTTTTTCATTTCACCTGACCTACTCTGGGGAAGGCAGATGACTTAATCCCCAATTTACAGAAGAAGAAGTGTACACGTGAATGGGTAAAGTGAGGGGTGGGCTGAGCATCCAACCTACACCGCCAGGCAGAAGGTTCCTTCAGGGTCCAGTCACTGTGTGTCCAATCCCTTTCTAAGCCTCTATTTCTGTATAATAAAAAGTGAGGGTGACAATATTTACCTGGAAGGATTATTAGAAGGATTAAATGAGAGCGTATAGTTCCTGGCTTAGAGAAAATGCTAAAGATGGTAACTATCTCCTAGGAAGCTTATGGAGAAGCTAAGCTGAGAGCTGGGCTGTGCTCCTTTTATTAAATCGTGTAAGTCAGTTAACACAGATTTTCAAATTTTAAAAAAATAATAAAACTGCACAATTCTCTACATGACAAGATAAAACCCAGTTTATTCTGAGAATTTGAAAATGACATAAGACCATTTTTCTCCTTTATAGTTTTTTACTGTTTTTTTGGTCTCAAAAGGGGATCTTTTTTTTCTTTTTTTAGAAGGCCCAGTTGTTACATTTGTTGCCCCACAAAGCATTTTAGATTAAGTTTTTTTTTTAAGTTATCAACTAGGAAACCGATAAATGGTGTTGATTCTGTATTGTGAATTTAAATTTGCAAAATGTGCCGTGTATTTTTCAGTTAATTTTAAGCTTTATGTCAATATATAATATGAAGAGCGGAAAAAAATGTTTAAAAAGAAATATATCAACGGATTTTTAACATCTCTCATGACAATAAGCTCTTTGGAGCATTTTGTTTTGCACCGATTTTGACCCTTTTAAAATAAAATTAATCAATCAGTCCTTCCAAGCCACAGGTTAAAACATTCACATAAATATCAAAATAATACGAAAATCACAGGTAGATATCAAAGGCAGTTTTTATGGTACATCCAATGAAAATTGTCGACACAGTTCTGAAACATTTTCTTTTAACTTAAAAACATACTTGTGCATTCTTTTGCCAATCTTTTGATACAGAAATGCAGACATATAACTTTTGGTGGGGAGTTCATTGAAATTACATCTTGTCTCTCTTATATGAATCCCACGGAAAATGCATTATCTGTCAGTTGTAATTAATTTTTTTTTCAAATTTCTTCTTTCAATTTTTATATATTTCTCTAGTCACTTCCCTAATTCTCTTCTTTCTTTCCTTCTTTCCTTCCTCCTCCCAGTATAATGAAAGCTTAAAGAAGCAGGTAGAATAATACAGATTCAGAAATTAGCTACGAATCCTTTATAAATCTTTATAAATTCATTCTAATTTTTAGTTATCTCTCTAACACCTAATCATCAATACTTAGCAAATTAGCGAAATTTGTTTTCGTAGCTTGTCAGTTTACAAATAATTCATAAAGTTAGGTGTTGCCCTGATAAGTACAAGTGATTTCAACAAGTCTAGGGACTAATACAATTTGGGGAAGTATCCTAACCAGTTAGAAAGGGGAGTCTCAGCTAGCAACAGCTGGTAACACTGGGCCTCCATCAATACATTTTCAGAACACAACTGGAAACATTCTTACCAATTGTTTCAAGTCCAAATAAGAAGGCATTTACTGTAATTACTTTCAAAATATTTATGCATTTTATTAAATTGACTTTAATATAATAAAATGTTCTTTACAGCCTGAGTCTGAATAAATCTAACAGACACAATTCAAATATCTGGGCCAACCACTCTACAACTCCTTCCCCGACTAGTGAGGCAAGAGCTACGGGTGGAATAGGATAGTTGACAACCTGATGGACGCAGGGGCAGGATGACCCACAGTGAAGAATTTAGACATTGCTTTACACATTGGGAAGATTGAGTGTGTTGGTCTCAGTTTGAATAATTTTAGTATTCAGGTTAGACAACAAGATCAATGTCACTTTTTGAGGTTTATAGGAAATGCAGGTTCTAACTAGATAATTGCTTTTTTTCCCCTTCTTCTATTTTTTTTACAGTGCATTCTCTCTTCATCTTTCTCAATAGCTGCTGTTTCTTTGTCTCTTTTGCTGAACTATCTCCCTCCTTCTGACCCATAACTCCATAACTGGCTGTACCATACATCTCAGTTCCCCTGTGTCATGGTTTTTTTTTCTATAGTTAATCTCTGGGTGAGTTCATTAGATTCCATGGATTGAAGCCACTTCTAACTCCGAAATTTAAAACTCCAGCCCTTCTCATTTCCCTGAAATGTAGGGCACTCCATTGAGGTGTCTAGTAAGAATAATAAACTTAAGTCTCTGTGGCCATTTGAATGTGCCTCCTCCAAAATCCAGGTGCCACCAAAATGCTGCTATTAGGGGTGAGACCTTAATCATAACACGATTGGATGTCAAGAGCTCCTCCCTTTCCGTGGGACTGATGCCCTAACGCAAGAGGCTTCCTGCCGCCCTTGCCTGCCTCTCACCCTTCCGCCTTCTGCTGTGTGAGGACACAGTAAGGCCCGATCCTGGTGCCCTGATCTTGGACTCGCAGCCTCCAGAACGGTGAGAAATAAATCTCTATTCTCTATAAATTATTCCATCTTAGGCATTTTGTTACAGCAAGACAAAACAGACTAAGATAGCTTCCCAAGGTGAGTTTATGACTCTCCCTGCCCTTCAAAACCAGCTCCTCTCTCTCTGCCTTTCCCTGCCCACCCCTCAGTGCCTCCTGTCTCACTAGGTACCAGCCTTCTGCCAACAGCTCCAGCCCAAACCCCTGCAGCCATCCTTTACTTTACTCACCCTTCACCCAACCCACTCATATTTCCCAACCGCTCTTCCTTCAAATGAACCTGGTAACTAACCATTTCTCATTCATTCTGCAGTCACTTTCCTATCCGAGCTGTAACCATTCCATTCCAGGTCTGTATCAGGGTGGTCACCTGTTAATCATGCTGTCTGCTTGCACTCTTTCCATTCTCCAGGTTGTAACAGATGATACTTTCAAAACCAAATCCCATCTAGTCAGTTTTTTGTTCAGAGTCCTAAGTGGCTTCTCACGTTCTATTAAAATAATGTCTAAATATAATAATATGTGGATGTGTGTATTTATGTCACAATAATATCCAACATCCTAAAATGTAAGGCCCCATGAGATTACCTTCGAGGTCCCATCGTGTCAGACATACACTCCTCCTGCTCACCACAGCAGCTTCTGCTTGTTATGTTAGGACTCTCTAGCGTCTCTGGCTGTGAGTCGCTCCCGCCAGCCCTGCTCCACCTTTGCCCTAACCTTGCTGTCCTCTGCCTGGAGCGTTCCATCCCGGATACCCACGGTCTCTGATCAACTACCTTCACCTCAGTGCAATGAATTGACCACTCTGTCTAACAAAACGACTTCTCTGAAAACCCTCTATGCCTTTGTCTTCTTTACTTTTCCTCATGACGTCAATGCCATACAATTTATTTTATTACCATGTGATTATTTATCTACCATCTATATATTGAACAAGCTACATAAAAATGGTATTTTGTGTGTTTCAACCATTGCTGGATCCCAGAGTCTGACACAATGACTGTCACATAGTGGACAAGTAATAAATGCATATTCTGAGTGAATGGATTCAGAGATGAGGAAAGGGCATGAGGATCTGTGTAGTGCCTGGTTTAGACTAAAGTGTGGAAAATGGACAAAGTCGCCTTGATTTTCTACGGTCATCCCCTCACACAAACAGATCAACATGACTCTGATTCTAACCAGTAGGCAGAGGAGTCCAGAATAAGGAACCAAAAAGGCACTTCTGATGGACATTGAGTGCCCATTCTGAGCCAGCCCTGGGCTGAGTATTAGACACATGAAGATTATGCAGAAATGCTCCTTGAGGCCCAAGGGTTTGCAGTTTAAGAGAATGTACACAGAATCACAGTTCCCTGTGGTAAGTAAAATAATTGAAAAGTGGGCACCATAATTGCTTTGAGGAACCCAAAGTTGGAAGGGCTCCCACTGTACAAAACACAGCTAAGTTGGAGAAAGCTTTGCAGAGGATTCTTCTGCCGAGTTTGTCTTTTGGCCAAAACTCATATGGACTTTAACATCTTACAAATCGACTTGGTGAAGAAATAATAATTTGTTCTGAGAGATCACCATTTAGTCTAGTGAAAGCCTTATTCTAATTAGTAGCCCTTCCCCTTGACATATCAGAGACAAGTAAATTTCTTCTCAATCTATCCCAAGGAAATTGAGAGAAAGAACAATGCAGTTATTCAGGCGGAATCCATGTCAGAAATCTGACATCGTCTGAGAAGACATTTTTAAAACTCTGTTCACAGAAAACTCATTAGACGATTCTGAACACTTCACCAACTTGGGGCTTTGTATATGCTTCATTAAGTTCAATTAAACAGATGATACGCATTGAAGCAGATTTTAAGGAAAAATATGAAGAATGAAAATATTTTAGTGACATCACTTTTTTTTAATATTTAAGAAATTTTCCTTAGAAGTCATGGATAAGGAACAACGTTATTTCCAAGTAGCTTAAAACATCACACCATAGATTTTTCCCTACAGTTTCATTGAGTCAGCTTAATTGTGTGGTCCATGCATTTGATATAAAACTTCTGCAAACTGATGGATGGAGACAGTTTATATGGAGCTAATTAAGATCACAGTATAAAACATGCATCTCAAAATGGTTTCCTCCATTTTAGCCCCAAAACCTATGTGCACATATACACACATACACACCCACGCATGCACAAGCATCTCACGTGGTTGATGGAAACATGTTTTCAACAGATCAAACTCATATTGGTGACAGAAAATTCTCAGAATGCTTTAGAGTTTGCCTGTTCTTACCTGATACCTACAATATTGGCACATAAAACCAAAATATCTTCTTCTAGCACTAATTTGTTTGTATTTATTTATTTACTTACTTATTTTTGCCCAGGGCTGGGTTTGAATCCACCACTTCCAGCATATGGGGCTGGCGCCCTACTCCTTTGAGCCACAGGCGCCACCCACTAGTATTAATTTTTAATCAATGTATAAAAGATAAACGTGACAATTCCCTCCACTGGGAACAGAACACTAAGAGCAGGTTTTGATGCAGCTCTGGGCCTCTAGAGAAAGGACTAAAGTCAGGTTAGCAAAATGAACGGAGTGAACTGAACTTTCCACTTTACATTGAATCAGAAATTCATTATTTTAAAAAGTTGCCCTAGAGAAACGTCTGGCTTACTCATAGCCAATATTTTAATGCAAATAATACATATAATTTATGGTCATTAAGAATATTAAAATGTTCTGGCAGAAGATTCCAACAACTAATCAGCTAGATGATATCCCCCAGAGTCAAGAAATGCTTTGGTTTATTAAATTTGGGGGAAAAAATAGGAGGAGGAAAAGCATTGTCTATGATTTTTTTCTTTCCTTTTCTTTTCTTTTCTTTTCTTTTTTTTTTTTTTTGCACTTTTTGGCCCGGACTGGGTTTGAACCCACCACCTCTGGCATATGGAGCCAGTGCCCTACTCCTTTGAGCCACAGGCACTGCCCCATTGTCTATGATTTTGAGAAGGGTCATTGGCTAATATCGCACTGACTAATAGTATGTTGGTTATTTCATGAGCTGCTATTTCCTCCTTACCAAGTTGAGGATTCCCAGTTCTGTTCTGATGGCTATTCACTTGAGTCATGAGACCAGAATTCTTTTTTATTTAATTATATTGAGGTATATTTGGTGATCAAAGTTGTATGTATTTAATATGTATAATTTGATTATTTCATAAATACATTCATTGTGAAATGATCACAATGATCATGTTAGTTAATATATCATACATTCCCTTAGATAGGATTTTTTTTTGGTGAGAACTCTCAGAACTTGTCCTCTTAGCAAATTTCAAGTATACAGTGAAGTTCTGTTGACCACAGTCACATTACTGTACCCTAGATGTATAGAGGCCTCCTCCTCCCTCCACAGGTTGGTCTATGCATGAGCAACAATCCAGCTTCAGCTAACAAAACGTGCTGGTGGCTTCTGGAAAAGGCTCCTTCACATTTAGGTAGAGACACCAAAGAAGGAATGATTCTGTATCTCCCACCGGACACCGGGATCTTCAACAGAAGGATGACTCTTAACTGCCTTTTTGTAGTTAAAAAGAGGCTCAGTCTGAGGAGAGTCTAACACAGGAAGCACGGGAACAGAAAGAAGAAACTTTGCACCAGCTGACATCGCTGATTTACAAAATTCACTGCATCTGAAACAACTCTATCTCTGAGCTTTTCCTCTTATCGTTTTCTTTCAGTAAGACTCTTCCCTTTATTATTAAAGCCATTTCCATTACTCACAGTCAAACCCACGATACACGTATTCACTTCAGAATCAAAATGAAGAATCAGGCTCAGCAATAGTTTTTAAGATGAATTATTAAATTATAAAATGTACAAAACCCAATGTATTCACTACACTGCAAACTGAGATTTCTTTATTCCTAATTCTCACACCCAGATAAGAAAATACATGGCAAACATGTTGCAGCTGCTGGATGACTCAGCCTGGCACGTTTCCTGTCTGGAATTATGTGCTTCTCTGGGAACCTCTCATCAAACATTCACCCCAGGAGCGTGAGCGTATGCATTCAGCAGTCATCTATCAAACACTCGTTACTCAAAGTATGGACTGTAGGAAGTATAACAGAAGTCTAACTCATGGCCTCTGCCCTCACCACACTGACCATCAAGTTAAAAAACGAAGGCATGAAAAAATTAAAAAATAAATGGAGAGGAAAGGATGGCACAGATAGTATAAAACCAAATGCCAAACAAATGATATAAAAAATGAATTCCACGAGCTGAGAAGAGAAAAAAAATCAGCATAACTTGGAATACTCAGTAGACTTGCTGGAGTTTATCTTGGGACTATTACACAAGTGGAATCTGGAGATCCATCCTCTGACTCTGCACGATACTGTGTTGGACTGAGCAACGGATGAAGAACGTGAAATAGAAGGACATCACAAGGGAAGTGGGACACGAGAGTTTGGGCTGACAGTGGAGGCCCATGAACACTGGGCTGAGAAATCTGAACTTGATCCCATAGCTGAGAAAAATAATTGGAAGGTTGGAACAGAAAAGTAAAACGGTGAAAGCAATCTTGAAAGGGAAATGCAGTATTTGTAAACTAGATTGGAAGGGAGGGATGCGAATGAGGGAACAGCTCATTGCAGTGCTATTGTCAGGAGGAAAAGCAGTATTTACATCCCATCATTAAGCTAGGTTGGCGCTAAGTGGAACTAAATTGACCAGAGTTAGACTGACAATCGGTAAGAGAAGAAACCCCAGGGCGAGCATCGGTTTCACCCTTGGGGAAATCATTACTGTGATCGAGGCTCATGCTCGACATGGGGATTTCCAGCTGGTATCAAGGGAAAAATAAAGATCAGTGACATATGGTCCCTGAGTTCATTGTTTTATTTTATTGTCTGTATGTGAGAAAAACACGATGTTTTGACATATTCATACACAGTAATATGGCTATTATAGTCAAGCAATTACCATATTCATCATCTCACATAATTATCCTTTTTTGTGTGTGGCAAAAACACCTACAATCTGCTCTTTTACCAGAAATTGTGAAGTTCAATACATTATTATTAGCTTCAGTCCTCGTGTTAGACATGGGATCTCCAGAGTTATTCTTCCTATGACCTATAACTTTGTATTTCTTAAACTTCCTCTGCGCCCCTCCCCCAGACCTCTAGTTACCATTGTTTTATTCACCATCTGTATATTGAACTTTTATTTTTTAGATTCCACACAGAGATGAGGTACTGTCGTATTCTTCTCCTGAGTCTGGCTTATTTCACCTAGAGTAACGCCCTCCCTCTGGATGCCATTCGTGGGCGAATAGCAGGTTCTTGTCCTTTTTTAAGGCTGAATAATATTCTATTATAAACATCACAGCTTATTCATCGTCAACTCACATTTATTTGTTCTCTATTTCGGCTGTTAATGATGATGCCACAGTAAACATGGAACTGTGGCCCTCAGTAAACACGGAACTGTGGCCCTCAGTAAACATGGAGCTGTGGCCCTCAGTAAACACGGAGCTGTGGCCCTCAGTAAACACGGAGCTGTGGCCCTCTTTCCATGGCGGTCATTTCATTCCCTTTATATACCCAGAAGAAGAACTGCTGAGTCATGTGCTCGTTCTATTTTTAATTTTCTTAGGAACATACTTGCTATTTTCCATAACGACTGCACTAATTTGTATTTCCAAGGCTCGAGTACAAAGGTTTTCTTTTCCTCACCCTCAGCAGTATTGCTTGGTTCGTTGATCACGGCCGTCCTACCGGGAGCGGCAACATTTCATAAGGATTCTGCTTTGCATTTCTTCATGTTAAGCACCTGTTCACGTACCTGGTAGCCATGTCCTTGAACAAATGTCTAATCAGGTCATTTGCCCATTTTTTTACTTGTTTTTGGTTTGTTTACTTTTCTACTATATAGTTTTGTAAGCTCTTTACATGATTTGGATATTTAGTCAGATCTACGGCTTTCAAACATTTTATCCCACTTTGTATTGTTTCCTTTGCGTTGCAGAAGCTTTTTCCTTTGATATAGTCCCACTTGTTTCTTTTTATATTTCCAACCCCAGCTACTGTGCGATATCAAAAAAAATCATTGTCCAGACCAGTGTTGTATGGTTTTGTCAAATACGTGTTTTTCTGGGAGTTATATTGTTTCAGGTGTTACATTTAAGTCTTTTATCCAGATTAGCTGACTTTGGCTATTAATTCACGGTTATAAGATCTGCCTCGAGACAGCAAGAGAAACACTTTGTTGTTCCGTACACCACAGAAATAACCCTCATTAACCAAGCTGAAAATTAAAAAAGAAAGATATCACTTCCTCTAACAGGATTTTTATTACTAATTACAGGACTTAATTATGAGATTCATTTATTCAGCTTTTGATTATGCAGTCTTTAATTATGAAATTCATTTATTCAGGTAAGCACTTCTTTATTCATTTATGCTTATATTCAACAAATATTTATTGAGTCCCTTTTTTGTTAGCTGTTGGGTATTTATTTCTAAAAATACTTCAAATATGAGCTTTTATAATATTTCTTGAGTTCCCCTCTTCCTCTTTGGAGTTCATAGTTTAGTTGATAAGGATTCCATGAGTAACTATCACCTACTATAATTTCTAGTAAGATTTATGACATGATTGATAAAGGCTATGTTGGGCTCACACAGGAGGGGAAATTAACCTCCCGTGAAAGTCTTCTGATCAAAGAAGATGTCTCTGTTTTACTTCCATCACTTAAAAGCTGTGCCATATTGAGCAAATTAAACTGGCCTTGATGGGCAGCACGGTTTTCATCTGTGCAATGGGGCTGCGGTAAAGAGCAAATTTTATATGGGTGTGTGCATGTGTGTGTGTAGTGACTACAAACCAATAAACAACACACTCATGAATGTGAGCAATTATTATCATCATTATTTTTATCATCTTCATCATCCTCATGCTGAGTCCTAGAAAATAATTAAAGTCACCTAACGAAGGGACGTTATTACCTACAGAGGAAAAAGAGGGTCGAACTCATGGGTGGGAATGGGAGGAATGAAAAGCAGAGCCTGTGGGGAGAGGACCGCTGTTTCTGAGTTATCTGCTGATGATTCATTTCTGCTGGGTGGCATTTTCTCTCGGTTGGCAGGGCTTGTGGCTGTCTCCTTCCTGATCTATGTGTTTCCCGCTCCCTCGGAAGCAACCTCTGTGTCTAATGAAGCTGTGGCAACCCAGAGCACGTTTCCTCACGTTCCCTGAAGGGTGACAAAATGAATCCAGGTCAAGGTGGAGGCAAACTCCCATTGGGTAGGAACTTCCAACTCCAGAGTCATTTTGTGCCTCCCCACACTGTCTCCAACTCAAACAGCCTCAAATTACATGCTGGGATTTGTCTATCTGCACTGTTTTTATTCTAAGGAAGAATCCATTATTTCTCATCAGTTGTTCAAAGAAACCTAAGACTTTCCCCTCTCTCTTAATTTGCTATAAAAGTAGATGATAATCAAGGGCTGTTCTTCCCCACAACCTTGGTGAAAGCATCGTGTTTCCTGAAGTTAAAATAGTTTATATATCTTTTATATCTATTTACCTTTCCAGCTTATGACATTACTATCTTCTGGGGAGCTGATTTCCACAAGGATACTCTCCATTATAGAAAGTAATTATTTCCATTTCATTATACTATTTATTTATTTATTATTAAATCTTAGCTGTGTACATTAAAGCAATCACGGGGTACAATGTGCTGGTTTTACATACAATTTGAAATGCTTTCATCAAACAGGTCAACATAGCCTTCATGGCATTTTCTTAGTTGTTGTGTTAAGACATTTATATTCTACACCTAGTAAATCTCACGTGTACCCTTGTGAGATTACACTAAATCAAGTTGTATGTACAATTTGTAGCGTTACAGTGGCTTGTAAAGAAGGGAGCAGTACTGTAGGGTGAAGCTTCTCAAATTACCTGCCAGAAGAGACCACTTTTTAATTTCCTTTTCCCTCTAATCTATTTATGCTAATATAAATTAAAATCTTAAAAATATGGCAATTGAAATTTATGTAAAATTTTCTAAGTTCATATTCTTAAATTTGGTACTTATCACATATCAGCAACAAGTAGTTCCCAGATGAGCACTGTTCTTTGGACCACGATGTGAGCAGTACAAGTCCAGGATACTGGGGGCAGAATGTACCACCTTTTACTTCTTTGGGGTATTTCATGAGTAAATTGTGAAGACTGAAAAACCTACATGTTTCAAAATTATTTCTGTTATTAAAAATAAACACATAACAAGAGATCTACCCTCTTCACAAAACTGTAAGGGAACAGCCCACATCTCCTGCAGACACAGTGCTGGGCGGCTGGTCTCTGAAACGCTTCTGTCTGGCATGACAAACTCCACACCAGTGACAGCAATTGTTCCATTGCCTCCTGCCCTTGGAAAAATATTTTTTCTCTAATGATAAAAACTCAGTCTGTAAAAGTCATAGAAAGGGCAAATCCCCAGGCCTATCTTAATGCCTTTATGGAATAATTAAATCAAAACTGTATATAATAAGGTAGCATGACTTAGACAGGAATAATAAACTCATTACACGCTATTTCTCTTCCCTTTCCTGAGCATGCTGAAGAACAGGATGATGAGAGTTGCTGTGTTTTTTGTTGTTTTCACACAAATGATCAGCTAGTTTGCTGTCTATGGCTTTCCTTTCTTTAAGCTTTCTTTTAAAACCAGGAACCTTAACACACACATTCTGCAAGTACACTTAACTCAATCCATGCCCACCCAAGGGTGCAGGAAAAAATGAAGGCAAGTTTCAAGGTGCTTGCTACGTAGCAAGGCAGAGAACACAAACTAAAATCCAAAGCATCTTAAGAGGCATCAAGAAAATTAAAACTAAAAATGTCAAGAGGAAGTAGAAATATCTGTTTTTTTACAGGTAACTATGAAGGATAAAATAAATAACTTTTTCTTTGTTTGGCTTTACTATTGAGTTATCCTATGCATTTTAATTGTGGGGGAAAGATTTTCATTATTTTTGTTACAAGATGTATATTCACTGTGCAATGATTCAGAAACCATAGACCAGATATATTTATGGTCAGAGAACAGTGAGATTGAAGATGTTAAAATGAAGAGACCCCTGGCGGGCCAAATCCTGGAGGCGTTCTGGAGGAAGACATTTTCAAACCATGTACCTTATAAGGAGTAGAGAAAAAGATCATTTTAAAGTGAGCTAGGGACTGGAGGAGATGAGTGAGATTGTATCAATTTTGCCACAGAAAAGAGAGCAGATTCAAAATTTTAATTTAATTTTCATAAGAAAGAGGAAATGTGGTAATTGGAATGGGTCAGGTGAAGGGATGGAATGGGGAGATGAGGAAAGCAGGGATCTTTGAGAACAAATGTTACAGTGAATGGGCTGGCAAATCACCAAGACAGGAATCGTTTTATTGTCACTAAGAACCCAGACAAAACCAAACAGCACAGCTCAAGTCTTGGAATCATCAACATTGGGAAAATTCCCTGAATTAATTATGAGGCGATTCCCTGAGTCAGCTTTAGTGATCTGAGGTAACTGAAACATTTTTCTACAGTGAAAATAAACAAAATTATGTCTACGTTCCTCTTCCAAATAAGCATGCAATGTGATTACATAAGTCTAGGAGATGACTCCGAGTCTGTATCAACAAATCTGCAAGCCTTGGTGGGATGGGAAATGGTTTATCACCGGTTAGATTTCATGAAAGATACAGTTAGATTCCCGTGTGACCATCATGATCACTTTAATGAAAACTATCCACCGGATAAAAATCAAAAGCAAAATACCAATTACAGTTACTTGGTCAGAACTTGTAACAGTCTATCCATATAACCGTGAGTTGGCAGCTCACTCCTGAGCACTTGGTCCACAGTTCGAACTTCCTGCAGAGTAAGGCCCACCTGCTCAGCCCTACAACCCTTCAAATCAAAGCTGTAAAAGAAAAAAAATTACCTTATTATCTTCCCTCCTGCAGTTCTTTTGCCCCTAAACCCCGCAGCCCCACATTCCGTTCACATCATTCTTATTCCAGCCACTCAGGATAGAAGTGTTAGAATAATTTCTTCTTCTTTTTTCTGTCTTGACAATCATAGCCAATATAAAGTCAAGTTCATTTGATATGAAAGTAATAATGAGGAAATAGTCAGTGTTCCATGAGCACTTACTGCGTTCTCCGGTAAATACACTGTAGGTATTTTTCATTAAATCCTCCTCCCCATATAAATATATAAGAAGGACCTTCACTGTTTTAATTTTACAAATGAGGGACGTGAAGGTCAGAGCCACGGAATACCTTGGCCAAATCTCTGCAGGTAGTAAGTGGGGAGCTGGATGTGGATCTGTGCTCTCACCACCCTCTCAGCCCTCTTCACCTCCTTTCCATGCAAATGCATGATCCTCATTCAGGATTTTATCCCTTTTTTTTCACGCTGAGCTTTGTTATACACTGCTGTCTAGGTGGCATTTCTGCAGCACAGCTCCAAGTCACTTCCTTATTAAAGTGTCAAAAATATATATTTATATTGCTTAACAGAAGCAACCCAAATTTTATAGCCAAAGGGGCAAAACTTTCATACTTTGAATCCAATTTACGTTTCCAACCCTGTCTTTTCCCATTTCAGCCACACACGTAATACTCCAGTCAAATTAACAACTTTGCTTTCCCTCAAAGGAGTATGCACGTGCCACAGCTGGGAGGTGTCGAGTGTGTGAGGAGGGATGACTCACGCCTGCAGGGTGGTGGGACCGAGGCTGAACGGTGGTCACAGCCACACAGGAAAGGAACTTGAGTCTCAGGCAGCTGAGCTTGACTTTCAGTCTGGGGCCGGGTAAAGGTAAGGGTGTGAGTGGGGGAAAGTGTTTGTCTCTGTGTGTGTGGTGAGGGCATCATGTCTATTCTCACTATACTCTGATCATATCCTGTCTAAAGAAACAGGCTTTCTTTGTTTAGGGGTCTCACAGCAACATGATTAAGACGTTTTGAATGTGTAACAAGATGGGTTGGATCAGTTTGCTTCAAATAACTCAAGAGTTAGGGGGGACTGTAAGATAATCTTCACCCAAGTATTTGATTTTCCTAAGATTTTAAGAAGCCTCAAGGTGGAAGAAATGTCAAATGAATGTTAATGAAAAGCTAATAATATAAGGTGCTTTCCAAAAGGTGAAAGTAATAAACGTTGTCCTATAAGCAGCTGTTTTGATGAAATATTATAATCCAGCCAGACTGTTCTAGGGTATACAGTGTGCCAGTGGATAATTACCAGTTATTTCATTAACTAATGTGGAAATTTGATCTAAAGCATGTCTTATTATTCAAAAGTTTGATCAATCTGGTCCACTTCTTTGCTTAGCCCTCTGAGAATATGCAAACACATCTATTTTACACGTGGTTGTGTTATTAGCTTATACGAGGTGTGAAAGCAGACATGAATATTAAAATTAATAGGCAGGCTCACATTGTCTACTCTAAGTAATGAACCATGATTTTTAAATCTGGGGTTTCGTAAAAATAATATGCAAAAAAAAAAAAAAAACAACTCAGTGGTAAGTTTCATTCAAAGAAAGTTTTCAAAAGTAGCACATTCGTTCTATTGAGTGATTTGAAAAATGACTTACACACATTGCAGGGCGGCCCTCCCTGTCTTGCATTCCATGCATGTGAGAAAAGTACTCAGGTCCAGAAATGCATGTTTTTGGAAGGCTGAGAATTCGATGGGCATGACATTTTCTAGCCAGATAAAAATACACATGCATATGTCTGTATGACTCATTCCACACGACTCAAAATTGCTGGAGAGTGGGTGTAGCTATGAATATTATTGCACAATGTCGTTTTCAAAGAAAAAAAAAAACAAATTTGGCCCCTTCCAATCTTCCTGGATAACTTTAGACTAATTGGAATTTCAAGTGCCCAATTAAAAATGCATTACAGGACACAACTATTAGTAAACTCAAATATTGGGACCTGGTTATTTGTACACTCACATTAGCCTGAAATAAAAGATAAATAAATAAAAATAAATACAGAGCAAAAGAAAGAAAGAAAAAATGCATTAAAGATATTTCAAGGGCTGGTGAATAAATTAGAGGGAATGAATAATACGAAACCAAGGTGTGCCTATTCTGTAAATGTCTTATTTTTTCTATGTGACTACATTTTAACTGAGATAAGCCAAGTCTCATCCAGTAAGTTAAAATGGGCAATTGATTTTTTTTTTGTCTGTACTTCAATTTCATTGTATCTGAGATGCAAACTGTGAGATCTGAATTGTCTGAGTAGCTTTTTCAATTTCAGAAACTCTTTGTGAATTGTGATTTGGTTTGATCGTTAGTTGTAAATGAGCCAGGTTCTCTAGGTAGGAAAAATAATAAAGATAGTTTCAGAGTTATCATCTTTGACTTTTTTTTACACCAGGTACTGTGATAGATGATGTTATATATATTATTTCTTTTAAACCCCCAAATAGAAACCATATGAACTTTTACTGCCATTATTATTATTTTATTTTGTAGGCAAAAATCCCACAAATTAAATAGTATAGCACATTCCACAAAGCTAGTACAAAACACAGTCAGAATTCAGAACCAGTTTTGTCTGATATCAGATCTCATCTTTAAACTAGTACACTGTTTAACCTTTTTTTTTGTTTGTTTTTTTGGACACAGAGTCTCACTTTATTGCCCTCAGTAGTGTGTGGTGGCGTCACACCTCACAGCAACCTCCAGCTCTTGGGCTTAGGCGATTCTCTTGCCTCGGTTTCCTAGGTAGCTGGGACCACAGGCGCCGGGCACAATGCCCGGCTAGTTTTTGTTGCAGTTTGGCTGGGGCCGGGTTTGAACCCGCCACCCTTGGTATATGGGGCTAGCAGCCTATTCACTGAGCCACAGGCACTGCCCGTGTTTAACATCTTTAGAAAAGGCTTGTTTCAGGTTAGTAAAGGTTGTGGATCCAGTGATAATAATTAGATACAGGTGAATGAAATGATAAACAGACATGTCCACAGTGTTTCAACCGTGCATGTGAAGATTAACAAATAACCACGTATTCATGTGTATACGGTTGATCCCTGCATATTTCTCTTTGACATAAATTGTCAATTTATATAAATCCTCAACTCTACATGTAGTAAAACCTATATTAAGGTTCTGTTTTTTACACAAAGGTTCCTATGTTCATACAACCCAGTGTTTTATAGAAGTTGAACAGGACACTGGTCGGGAAGTTTGTAAATGACCTCATTTTTATTCAGAACAAAGCTCAGTTCTTAGGGTTTTTTTACTTTTTGAAATCAGTTCTGAAATTTTTTAAAATTGGAAGGTTTCTAAAGGTTAAATCCAGCCAGAGCAGGCGTGAATGAACCCACTTTGTAATACTGTGGTTACACGAGGGAGGGAGTCCACGTCCACAGAAAAGAGACTGGACGGTCCATTTCTGTGCATCTTACGGCCAATTCCAGGCATGGCAGTTTTGCTATTGACGATGAAATTAGCAATGTGAGCCTTGAAGGTTTTGCTTCTGTCCTGCTGTCCATTTCATCAACTTAGGCACAAGTGAGCATCACTCAGCAGAAACTTGCTTTGTGCATCCTGAACAAAACAAAAAGCAAACAGGTGAGCAGCGTATTCCTCCCGGACCCTGTCTGTGTGTTTCTAACCTCACCTCATGGTCTCCATTAACAGATTCGAACTGTAAGAAACTCTGAAAACTCTGTCTCACATTTCTCAGCTTGCTAATTCCCTACACTCTTATCTAAAAATTATATTCTTTTTTTTTTTTTTTTTGAGACAGAGCCTCAAGCTATCCCCCTGGGTAGAGTGCCGTGGCATTACAGCTCACAGCAACCTCCAACTCCTGGGCTCAAGCGAGTCTCCTGCCTCAGCCTCCCAAGTAGCTGGGACTACAGGCACTCGCCACAACGCTTGGCCATTTTTTGGTTGCAGCCATCATTGTTGTTTGGCGGGCCCGGGCTGGGGATTCGAACCTGCCACCTTAGGTGTATGTGTCTGGTGCCTTAGCCACTTGAGCCATAGGCGCCGAGCCTAAAAACTATATTCGACCTTCACTATCGGTTAGACTTAAATTTCCCAATCGTTTGCCAATGGCTTCTCTTCCCTCAGGTAGTCACTGCTCACTAGATGGTAAACACAAGATTCTTACGGGCATTATGTGTCGAATGTATCCACGTACCACTCAGGAAAACATTATTTCATTCACTCAAAATGGATTTAATATCATAAAATGATTTAGTATTGCCACCTTCTTTAAGTTTTTAAAGTAACAAAAGTGACTTAACTACCATTAGCTGCAGTTTTCTCATGCCTGAAACATGTATCATCAAGGTGAATTCTTATGATAGCAAAACTTATGTGAAAATTCCTAAAACCAGGTCTTGGAAGGTTCGCAAAGCCTGCATTATTATGATTATTATGCCTGCATTTCTTTGAGTATGGCCTTGGCAAATGTTAATTAGATATTAGCAGCTGGTTAGTTTCTTCAAAATGGTCAACTAACCCTTTGTTTAGTCATAGCCATTTTTTCTCTAATTCCCTAATAAAATAGGATTTTACAAGTGAAAATAAATTTTTCTCACTTAAAATATTCAGAAGAGTGTATCAAATGCACTGTAGGCAGTGTCTTGGGACAGGAGGAGTGGGAAATGAATGGGACTCAGAGAGAGGGTGAAATAAAACAGAAGAGGTGGCTTCCATTGGCCAAAAAGGACAGTGTGCCAAAGCCTGAGGGTCATGACTAAATTAATCTCCTGCTCCTGAAAAACTGGGAGAAAAACAGCAACAAAATAAGAAGCAAACAATACCAAAAACAATAATGCGTTCATCGTGTTTGCAGGCACCAAGAAAAAAGTGATATCACATATCCCCATGTGAGCAAAGATAGTGACTATCGGTGTTTGGGAGTATATGTAGTGTCTCTGTCTGTCTATCGATTCATGTATCCATCCATGCACCCACCCATTTTAGCGCTGAAGGTGATTGATTTCAGTAAGAACCCAATTGGAATCATTATTTGTTTAAATATATAAAGTCCAAGACATTGAGATAAAGGTACATTTGCTTTCATTCTTAGATTACATTTTGTTTCCTTAATATCATTAAAAAGGTAGCTGGTTCTCTGAATCACAATATATTGATTTGGATTGAATCATGGATTTCATCTTTGTTTAAGTGGAAAAAATTATTATCGCAATTATAATAGTAAGTAATGAGGTACTTCTCATAAAAACCTGATTTATAATTATGGAATTATGCTTAATACAAAGTATTCTATTTTTTACTACTAGATTGCAAACTGTGTGGGTAATTTTGTACCAATTTGACCAAGGGGTACTGAGTTTATTTGTTGCAATGGAAAAAGTTTGCAAAGATTGAAGTATAATAACAAAATCTCACAACTAAAGATGTTGGCATGGATGTGGTGAAAAGGGAACACTTCGGCACTGCTGGTGGGAGTGTAAGCTAATAAATCCCTTTTGCAAAGAAGTATGGAGAATACTCAGGGATCTAAAAGTAGACCTGCCGTTTGATCCTGCAATTCCTCTACTAGGTGTATATCCAAAAGATCAAAAATCACTTCATAACAAAGATATTTTCACCTGATTGATCAGTGCAGCTCAATTCATAATAGCCAAGTCATAGAAGAAGCCCAAGTGCCCATGGACCCATGAATGGATTAATAAGTTGTGTTATATGTACACCATGGAATATTAGGCGGCCTTAAAGAAAGATGAATACTAACCTCTTATACATTTACATGGATGGAGCTGGAACATATCCTACTTAGTAAAGTATCTCAGGAATGGAAGAAAAAATATGCCATGTACTCAGTACTATAATGATATCAATTTATAATCACTCATACTTTCATATGAAGAATAGATCACAACTATGGCCCAAGATGAAGGAATGAGGAGGGGGGGATGGGAGGGAAGAGGGAGAGGTCAGATTGAGGGAGGGTGAATGGTGGGATCACACTTCTGGTGTATAATGCAAGGGTACATGTCAGATCTATTAGTATAGAGTATAAATGTCTTGGCACAATAGCTAAGTAAATGAGATGAGGTGTATATTAACCAATATGATGTAAGCATTCCTAATTCTATATGAAATCAGCACATTGTATCCCATAAATGCATTTATGTATACATGATCTATGTGTTTATTATTTAATAAAAATAATAAATAAATAAAAGAAAAGCATTGTACAATAAGTAAATATAGCAGTTGGCATTTGTACAATGGTCTAAGGACAATGTTCCTTCATACATGTGTGAGAACATGGGACACAGAGGTCAGGATCTGTATGTAATGATTCTCACCGGTAATTAATTCAATGCCCTTCTTCAAATGATTATGCTGCAAATTGTTTAAAACACCAGATTACGGTCTGATTCTCCTTCTTATAAGCTCAGAAAGCTAAAAAAATTTTAAGTATGAATCCATCTGCCTGGAGCACATACATATCACACATAAGTTCACAGAGAGCTATATATATACCTCATGAGTTCACAAGTTCACATGGAGGAAGAGGCATGCTGCAGTGTTAAAATTAAAACTGTAACTTTCATGCAAAGCAGTGCACCTGGGTTAGCAAGGCAGGACAAACACAGTCAGAAATCAGCTTAGGAAATAGTGAAATGAAACAAGACGTTCTATGGGACTTAAATAAAATGACATCAAGGTATAAATTGTTATCGATCTCACAAAAACCTCCTTAATTATGCAGAGTAGTCATTGCTATCTTTATTTTTCATGAAAAAATCTGAATATATAGAAATTTGCAAAAAGACACAATATTCCATCATATTTCTATTTGTCAGAATTAACAAATGTTAAAATTTAATGTATTTCATTCTTAAATATTTTAATTCTTTAATATTTAAATATTATATAACTTATGCAATATTTGTACTTATGACAAAATTATATATCATGTAATTATTGTGTCAATAATACACATTTCTATATACACATATTACACGTTTTATATACATATAAATGGACATGAGAGACGCACATATTGTCCTTGCTGATAAAACATTACAGATAAATGGTGGTGGTAATGAACACTACTGTATTGTATACTTGGAATTCTCTAAGAGGACAGATAAATCTTCTCACTGGGACACAAGGGGGGGGTGCAAGTGATACATACATATGGTAATTATTTGGATCTTGGTGGTCATTTCACAATGTGTACATATATACGTGTACCTGAAATATGTACAATTTTGGTATATTAATGATATCGCCATAAGGCTGTTTAAAAAATTACAGATAAAGTCTCCTACAGGAAACCTCTTAGTAATCCTCTGGGTATATATTGCAAGTCTTTTCTGGAGTCATGCCGAAGCAGCCAGAAATAACGTTCATTTATGTGAAAGCACTGAGTGTCTGTTGCCATATTGTCACTTTCAGCTGTCGACTGGCCACGCTGCTGCCGTCCAGGGATCCTGACAGTGTGCTCACCCAGCACAGCAGCCTGAAGGGCATTTCATGTATGTAGATGCAAGAAAATACGATGAGAAAAATATCATGTAAAAGAACATCGTATCTCCTAACTCATCCTGAGGACATAAATATAAACAAAAGGTAAGAATGAAAGCAAAATGATCTGAAATGCCACACCCCCAGAGCAGGTTGCATTGCGATAAGGAAGGCGAAGTTGATGGATATATTGGGAGACATAATTCTCACAGGGAGAGTAAAAATGTGCATGTCAACTGTGGCTTTAATGTAAAAGCATAGTAGCCTATGAGGAAGATAATTAGGAAAGATATTTGAGGGGAGGGAAATTGTGACCTAAACACCGTGGCCCTAGGCAAATCAAGAGGAGAAAAGGGGTGTTGTTTTCTGGGAACACAGCCTATGAAAAAAATCACAGAACTGGAAAAGAAGCTTACCTAGACCACGTCACAACCACCTAGATTAGGTGTCCTCAAACCACGGCCCACAGGCCTCATGTGGCCCACCGAGGACATTTATCTGGCCTGCCTGGTGTTTTTGCCTCCACTGCCTGTCCTGCTTAGCAGCCAACTTGTCCTGGGGCCTGCAGTCCAGCCCTCCAACGGTCTGAGGGACAGTGAACTGGCTGCCTGTTTTAAAAGTTTGAGGACCCCTGACCTAGACTATGGCTCATGACCTAGACTATGGACCATGACCTAGACTATGGCTCATGACCTAGACTATGGCTCATGACCTAGACTATGGCTCATGACCTAGACTATGGACCATGACCTAGACTATGGCTCATGACACAGTTAGGAAGGTTTTTAAAAGTGAGTGAGGCAGACTTTAACAAATCAACATGATTTCCACTGCTGAGCACTCCTTTTGTGGCATTTTTTAAACACTGTTATTTAATTAAATAGCAATAATACTATTCCGTCACCTCCAAAGTAATAATACATTATACTGGGGAATTGTTATGTGCTATATGGCCTCATGGTAATTTATAGTATTTGCAGATCTCCTTGCTACGCTATTGTGTGGCAGAGAAACTCCTTCATGTCTATTCACTTAGATCGGTGAACTTTTTCATAAGATAAAAAATTTCTAATTTGGTAAAATTTACAAAAGATTGTGGGAATGAGCAAGACAAAAATCACTGTTTGAAGGCTGGAACCAGAGAGGAAGTGTATGCTGGGAGAGGAGAAAAGAGACTAGGGTCGGGAAATCGGATGGCCAGCGCCCTCGTGCAGTAGTGAGGTGATGAGGATGAGGACCACGTGGGGTGCAGAAATGAGGAGAAAAGATGCATTCTGGGACAATGAGGCAAATGAAAAGGACATATTGATTGCTTGTGTATGAAGGAATCAACAAAAGACAGTGCCAAAGACAGTTATGTGTTAGTAAAAGCTACAAGAATGAAGTTTTATGAATGGATATGTACACACTATGAAGGATAAAAGCAGAATTAGTAAATTCAAAGAAAGTAAAATGTAGTTAACTAGGTAGTCAAGAAGACAATCTATGACAGTTGGGTCATCTATGAAAATTATATAATTCCACATTATTTATATTTATACACTCTTAATACTCTATATACATATGCCTATCCATAGCAGGTCAGGCTTTTTTTATGCTTTTGAATTGTTAAGTTCTAGACTCAAAGGAGATTTTAGTATTGAGTTCAGAGGACGTAAAAAATGAGGAAAATATACATAAAAATGAAAGTAGGAAACATCCTCTGATTTCTAATAATTCATAGGTGAGTGTCCATAGAGAAAGTGTTGCTGCCGTTAATAATTTTATAGTCCGTGAGGCGACAAAGTGAAAGAAAAAAGATCAGTCAATTCTCTGTCCACCAGTCCAGGCTTCCTGGGGAATGACAACGTGACCCATGCCCGGCAACAGTCATTTCTATCACCCTAAGATTGATTTATTTTCAATTTCAAGTTTGGTCTGGGTTATAATGGCAGCTCAAGATCCCTGAAGTGAAGTAGGACGTGAGAGGCAGAGATTTAAGCTGTTCCACACTCAGCCCTCTGTCTTGACCTGGAAAGAGTCTCATGGGAATTCAGTTATTGGATTTCTCTGTTGTTCACACTAATGCTGCTTAACTTAAATCTTGCCTGGAGAGTGAGGGATCCTTTATGTAATATGAAATAAATCACCCCTTAGTTACAGTCATACGACACTGGGCTATTGTCTTTATGGCACGAGATGTAGATGATACTGTCAGCAATGCGTACAGGGTTTTATCACTTTAGGAAGCACTTACATTATTATCTCATTTGGTATTTGACAATAATGACATTATAATCAAAATCACGTAACACCTGCAGGCTTTCTGTGTGACCGTGTCAAGCCCTCTGTAGCTAGTACGCTTTACACCAATATTTTAATTCTTAGCTCAGTAGCACCTTAGATGTCTGGAAGATTATACATTACTTTTGAAAGTTTGTATTTCATTTCACTAATGAAGAATTAATATAAACCTATTCTGAATTATTGAATAATCACATCATAATTGGCATTTTAGATCTTGCTGTGGAATTTGGGTTTGTCGTCCCACTATTTACCAAGTGAGATGCTAAACTAACTTTTAACATTAAACACACTGTTTCTCAGAGTCCCAAGATGGAGACATCTGTGAATATATTCTTGGAAAGATGAATACTTGGGGTTCAGGTTTCAGCTTCAGAGAACAGAATCTAGTGAAGTTAGATTTCAGCAGAAAAGGATTTAGTACACAGCATTATGGAATGGTTTGCAGAAGCACTGGGAGAGCTAAAGAAATATGTTCACAGACGATTTCCAAAAATGTTACAGAAAAGGCGGCCAAGGGAGCTCCTGCTACTACACCACAGAAGAGCCGCTCGCCTGAGTCGGCAAGGCAGTGCCCAGGCTCTGGTTCCAGAAACACAAGCTCTTGGCTAAAACACCTGCGAGCATGTGTGCAGTTCATCTTTGTGTCCAGTAGATATGGTGTTTATCAGGGGGAAACTGTTGAGTAAATATTAATTGAACAGACGAATGGATACTCTTTCTCATTCATTAAATGGCTCCATGCATGTACTCTTACACGGGCTGTTGTTTGAGTTCCTTTGGAAACGATGCCCACAGAGATTAAAAGAGAGTTAACCATGGCCATGGAAAAGGACTAGATATCAATACCGTTTGGTATATTGTTATAGACTTTTAAATTTTTTAATTAATATGCCAGTATGATAAAACAAAATCTCTAAAATCTCAGATTCACAGGCCCATGGAACAAAAGAGAAGTCCTAGGAATAAATCCACGCATGTACACCAACACATTTTCAACAAAGGCTATGAGACTAGGCAATGGGGAAATAACAGTCTTTATAATAAATGGTGAAGTAAAAACCGGGTATCCATATGCAGGAAAATGAAACTAGACCCTACCTCTTACCACATGCAAAAATCAAATAAAAGGAATTGAAGACCTATATGTGAGCCTTGAAACCATGAATGTGCTAGAAGAAAACATTGGGAAACCAGAACACTAGTCTGAGAAAATATTTGTTTAAAAGCTCAAAAGCCTGAGGAATAAAAGCAAAAATAGCATCATACCAAGCTAAGAAGGTTCTGCACAGCAAGGGAAGGAAACAATCCACAGAGTGAAGAAACGGCCCACAGAGTCGCAGAAAATATTTTCAGACTATCCGTTTGACAGATTAGTAACCAGAATATATAAGAAACTCAAGCAACTCAGTAGCAGAAGGTCCAATTCTAATTTTAAAATGGGAAAATGGTCTGAATAGACATTTTATAAAACAAAACATACAAATGATCAACAGGTATATGAAAAAACGTTTAACACACATAATTAGGGAAATGGAAATCAAAACCACAGGGAGATAATATCTCACCCCAGGTATAGGGCTATGATCAAAAAGACAAAAAATAATAAGTGCTAGCAATAAAGGTGAAGGCTGGTGTGCTCCTGGTGGGAAAGTCAGTTAGCACTCCCACTATGCAAAATGATGTAAATCATCTCAAAAAACTAAAAGTAAATCTACCCTATGACCCAGAAATCCCCCTGCTGGGCATTTATCCAAAATAAAGGAGATCATTTATCAAAGAGATGTCTGAATCCGTGTTCACTGCAGCACCATTCACATTAGTCAAGATATGGAAATTACCCAAGTGTGTACATATGGATGAATGGAGAAGTGAAATGTGTGTGTGTGTGTGTGTGTGTGTGTGTATACAGTGTAGACAGATACATGTATATATACAGTGAAATATTATTCAACCATGAAAAGAAATTCTATTTGCAGCAACATAGATGGAACTAGAAGACATTATGGTAAGTGTAAGAAGCAAGGAATAGAAAGACAAATATTGGGTGGCACCTGTGGCTCAGTGGGTAGGGTGCCAGCCCCATATACTGAGGGTGGCGGGTTCAAACCCAGCCCCGGCCAAACTGCAAACAACAACAACAACAAAAAAATAGCCGGGTGTTGTGGCAGGTGCCTGTAGTCCCAGCTACTCGGGAGGCTGAGG
>NW_003852478.1:3108049-3110844 GCF_000181295.1 Otolemur garnettii
CCAGGAATTGGAGGTTGCTGTGAGCTGTGATGCCACAGCACTCTACCAAGGGCAATAAAGTAAGACTGTCTCTAAGAAAGAAAGAAAGAAAGAAAGAAAGAAAGACAAAGATTGCATGTTCTCCTTCATATGTGGGAGTTGATCTTATGAAGTTTTAGAGGACAATTATTGGTATCAGAGATGGGAAAAGAAAAGGGGTGGGTGGAGGACAAAGAGGCTGATAAATGGGTATGAAAATATCGT
This sequence comes from Otolemur garnettii, assembly GCF_000181295.1. Classification (NCBI taxonomy): domain Eukaryota; kingdom Metazoa; phylum Chordata; class Mammalia; order Primates; family Galagidae; genus Otolemur; species Otolemur garnettii. The sequence continues at coordinate 3,108,293 of NW_003852478.1, forward strand.
TAAATAGAAAGAATAACTTCTAAGTGTTCCGTTCACCTTAAGGAGACTACAGTTAATAATAGCTTATTTTGCATTTTAAAATAGCTACAAGAGAAAATTTGGAATATTCTCAACATAAAGAAATGATAAATGTTTTAGGTGATGGATACCCTAATTACCTTGATTTAATCATATACAGTGCACAGATTTATCAAAATGTTACACATATCCCATAGATATGCATAATTATTACGTACCAATAAAAGCGGTAAAATAAAGTTGGAGAATATGGTTCTCATAATATAAAATTGGTTGTTACAATATCTTAAATTTATTTAGACAATGCCTTTTACATTTATATAACAGTTATTTTACACAAGTCTCCATCATATTTCTATACATATATTGAAGATAATAACATTTTTCATTTATCTTTTCACGAATCAGACAGGTTGATGGTATTTATGTTCTACATTTATACATTTTGTGCATCTTCCATAAAATTGTCAGGACACCATAAAACATTAGTAGTGGACCCACAAATTAAGATTTTTTCAAAGAAATGTGTCTTAATTATTTTTGCTAAATTCTATTAGAGTTGCACATTTTCTTTTCAACAACAGTCCATTTGGTATGATATAAGAGCTATTCACTTTCGTATTGTCACTGGCCTTGTTCAATATGGCAATAAATGACTTACACGAAGTTGGAAATATTGCTGAACAAGAGAGGATTTCCTCCACGGAGACTTTGCTTTTCACCAGTATTCCTTAAAATGTTACTGTGTCTGTGTACACACATGCACACATAAAGGGTATATGTGCACATATATAGATTTGGCGTAATTGGACATGATTACTTTTCATTCATTGGACAATTTTTAAATCATCTGCTATTGGTTGTATAATGTTAGACCTAGCAGTAATGAAGGACTGATAACTGTTTTCCTGATATCCTGTTTTCATTGATATTAAACTCTAATGGGGGTAACAGACAATAAAGATAAGAGTAGTCAGATAAATGAAATAAAACACACAGGGATAAGTGTATAGAGAAAATAAAACAGAGAATGTGACAGGGACTGATGACACTAGCGAACCACATTACAGAGGAGAGTCTGGAACAATTTCTGCTGAGGTGACATTTGTGCTAAGATATGAATGACAAGGTTGTCACCCATGTGGAAACCTGGAGGAAGGGCTCTCCAAGGAACAGCAAGCGTAGAGGCCGCGATGACAGAAGGAGCCTGGTTTATTTGCAGAACCAAGAGAAAGGGAGTGTGGTGGGAGACTAGAATGAGGGGCAAGAGACCTGGGATTGGAGATCGGAATGGAAGCCGGGGCCACATCCTTGGTAAGAATTCTCTTGGCACTTGGGTTAAGTTGGATATCTTTTTTTTTTTTTAAAGCAGACATATGGAACTAAGGGTGTATCAATATTATTAGGCATTTAAATAGGCATCGTTTTTATTTTCAGTATTTTTTTCCATTTTTCAAATATTATTGTAATGTTCATTCATCGTGGAAAGGTTAAAAAAATAAAGGAAACCATAAAAAAATATTTATCTCAACTTCCAAACCTGGGATGGTTATCTTTATATAACCATTATGAGAATTTCCTACTGTCTAGTTTTCCTAGGCGTTTGAACCAGAGGTCAGCAATCTCTCTCTGGAAAGGCCTACATAACAAATATTTTAGGCTTTGTGACTCTCGTGATCTCCATCCAGACTAGTTGGCTCTGCCGTTGAACCTTGGTGGCAGCCATGGCCAATATACAAATGAAGGATCTTGGCTGTTTCCAATGAAAGTTTATCCGTAGATGTGGCAATTTGAATTTGACATATAATTTTCATGAATCATGAAATATCATTCCTTTGATGTAGTTAGTCCTTTAACTATTTTAAAGACCATTCTCAGCTAGCAGGTTGTACATAAACCAAAGAGCAGGCCAGATTTGACCAGGGTCGCACCCAGTTCGCCCTTAGTCTCGACTCGTAGCTGCAGACATAGCTGTGTCCTCACAAGTGCACATCTGTGCACGGTATAAACACTTACCTTAAAAATGACAGCGAACGACGTAGCCCACTATTCTGGTTCTCAGTAGTAGTTGCCTTATTCTACAACACATGAAAGGAAACCATTTTCTAATTCTTGACCAGTTACCCAGAGTAGCTTGTCTAGCTGTGCGTGCTGGGTGGAGGTACCGAGTATTGGGCTGAACCCTGAAGTCTCAGGCTAAGCACCCAGGGCCACTCGACTGGAAGCAGCCTGAAGCTCTCAGCCACCATTTGCCAGAGGGCACAGCCTGAAGCTCTCAGCCACCGCTTGCCAGAGGGCGCAGCCTGAAGCTCTCAGCCACCGCTTGCCAGAGGGCGCAGCCAAACTCACAGTGTATTTTGCATGAACAGGAGACAAATTTTTATTTTTTAGACCTGTGAGCGTCTGATGTCTGTTGCTGAGCAGACCCTAATCTAACTAATGCAATGCTATTTAAATTTGGGTTTTGCCCTTGAATAATGCATTGTGAATAATTGTCTTTGAAAATAGCATCTTTATATAAATTTTGATTACAT